>NC_139967.1:4207244-4429744 GCF_963993115.1 Abramis brama | reverse complement strand
GCAACGAGTTCACTACCCATGTGATGAACCTGTTGAGGGAACAGTCTCGCACGCGACCCATCTCACCCAAAGAGATCGAGCGCATGGTGAACATCATCCACCGCAAGTTCAGCTCCATCCAGATGCAGCTGAAGCAGAGCACCTGTGAGGCCGTGATGATCCTCAGGTCACGCTTCCTCGACGCCAGGTCAGAAACTCAAGCACATGCACGGTCATGCATTTGGCAGATGCTTTTAGTTTTATCCCAAACAACTTGCATAACATTTAATGTATGCATTTGTCCAGCGTACTGTATCTGTTTGCTTATCCATAATACGCCTCATTTACATAGAAAAGGTTGTGTAGAAAGGCACGGAAAATGAATAACACATTCTACGGAGCCACGAAAGGGACATGGTTAGGCTTGCTGCGGGACTCGGTTACATTACAGTCCATCAGATTTCACTTATCACGTGAAGATAGGAAGGAGAGATGATTGACAGGACGATGATGGAGGATTTGGTGCGCAACAGATGTATGCATATGTGTGTGTATATGTATATGCAGTGTACACACACACACACACATTCATATATATATATTCACACATATAAACACAAACTTTTATGTTAGATGAAACTAATTGAAACATATTTTTTCCATCACCATGTCCCTTCTGGGGCTCCGTAGAATGCGTCATTTCCTTTCCGAGCACAATATTCGGCTTCGGGCACATCAGTGTAGATAATGCTTGGATTGCTGGTGGTTAGTGAATAAGCCCCAGGTTTTTGCTCTAAAATACAAAGCACAAAACTGGTTAGTAAATTCAAACATCATTTTGCCCCTGAGAGTCTGTCCTACTTATAATGCACTGTAAATAATAAGCATTTGCTTAATAAAGAAAAACGATTATTGGTCGTGTGTCTGTTTTTACACATGTAGGTGTTTTTGCTAGTGTGGGTTTGTTGCTCATTGTATTGGATGTGCTGAAAGCGTGGCATGTGTGAACGAGTGGGTGATGTGGTAATGTTTTAAGGTCGTGTGAATCCTCTGGAGTATTTTGCTTAAACTGGCGGAGAGATAAGTTGGGTGGGCACAGGAAATTTGCCAATTAGTTCCAGTTGGTTGGTCCAGTTACTTAAAGCTAAGAGTAAATTATGCATAAATCTGCTCATCAGAGAATTATTCAAATGACTCTTTGGAATTATTCAAATGCATGCAAATGAAGCAGACATTGATTGGTGGGCTCACTGATGACATCATAAAGAGAGTGGCTGCCAAGGTCAGATTTAATCTAGTCTCATTAATGACACTGCATTGCATTTATATGTTTTAAAAGTACAACTAAGCATTTAAATATCATCTTATAAGACATATTATTGGTAGATATAGAGTGACGACTGATATTTATATCCATTTTGTGTAAATATCTGCTATACTTTTAAAAAGATCTCATTGATTTACAATACAAGCATCAGAATTTCATCTTACTTTTTGGCCATATAAATATTAGCATCTGCACCAAAATGCATATTTTGCTCAGTTTGGACCTCTGAATAAAATTGAGGTGTTTTTTGCTCCTCAAGTATGAGATCCATGTTCTCACTATATCATCTAAGCCAGGGATGGGCAACTTCGGTCCTGGAGGGCCACTGTCCTACAGAGTTTAGCTTCAACCCTAATCAAACACACCTGAACAAGCTAATCAAGGTTCTCAGGATTACTAGAAAATTACAGGCAGGTGTTTTTTTCAGGGTTGGAGCTAAACTCTGTAGGACAGTGGCCCTCCAGGACCGAAGTTGCCCATCCCTGATCTAAGCCATAAAAGCCTGATGTATCAAATATGATATTCAACAAAACAAAAAACACATGCAAACTTTGTTCTTTCGATTTTCCATTTTAAAAAAATAGATTTTTCAGACTATCATTTCAGATGTCAGGCTTTACAGGGTTAAGCAAATCAATTGTTTTGGGCCACATCAGGGACTTATAACTTTAGTCCCATTAAAGGGGTGATGAACTGAGAACTAAAATTTTTATATATAGAGATATTTCATATATGAGAAATTCTTTTGATATATAAGAGGTCATCATACTATAAGAATATCCTGTAAGTTTCAGAACTGAAAACTTCCTTGTTAGTCCAATAAAGGCTTTTATTGACACCAGGCACAGCGAACGACAAAGTGGAGATCTATGAGGTCAAAGGGTATCAAACACCGCCTCCACAGAAGAAGAGCAAGGCCTACTTCAACACTGCCTGGTTAGCCCCGCCCACTGATTCGCGCTTTACATGAAACTCATTATAATATGCAAAGCTGTTATCCAATCATAGCAGTGGGCGTTTACTTCCAAGTCTTCAATGCGGCACGCCCATAAAAACCTGAGCTAGGCTCAAAACCAGGGTAGAAAATAGCCTATTACTTATTAATTTTGATGTTTTTGAATGTAAAAACCAAGCGAACGTCATAAGTTGACCTCAGACAATAATATAAAAAAATGAAAAAAGCCAGTTCATGACCCCTTTAAATATATACTACATTCAATAATACATACTTTATGCATTATGGTGTAGTTACAGCATCTACCAGCAGGGGGTCATTAGAGCATGATAACCAGCATTGAAAACAATGATTATTTGTGAAATTCTCTGGTGTTGCTAGTGAATATCACACTTTAATAACCTTTAGTATATAAAGATATAGAAATGGTTCAGGATCTAACAAAACCAATGATTTATTGTTTCCATTTTATGCTTCTCCAGGAGGAAAAGGCGCAACTTTAGCAAACAGGCGACAGAGATTTTGAACGAGTATTTCTACTCTCACCTCAGTAACCCGTATCCCAGCGAGGAGGCCAAAGAGGAGCTGGCGAAGAAGTGTGCCATCACAGTGTCGCAGGTGAGTCCAGTTCTCGGACGATACTGCGCACACCAGCCTTCAGCTGTGAAACAAGAGGAGATTTTATTCACAATCTGAGCAAAATCACTAACAAATTTGTTAGCGGTGGTCTGTGACACTGTGAAGGTGCAGAGAATTTGGCTCAAAATACAAGTGAAGAAGCAGAGCAAAGCTGCCTAGTGACATCTCGAAACAAATGGGAGTGATTTAGAGTGAGCGCCCAGTTTTCTGCAGCATGGATCCTGGAAGTATTTTTCCCATTGCTTTTCTTCATAAAAAAAACCCATCTAAATAAAGTTTAAACAGAGTTTAGTAGAGTTTAAAGAGAAGGTTTGTTTTTGAAAATGTTATAAAAACCATAAAGAATTGCAAACGACTTGGTCCAAGTTTATATTAGGTGTCTTTAACTACTAGTCAAGTCAAGTCAACTTTATTTCTATAGCGCTTCATACAATACAGATTGTTTCAAAGCAGCTTTACAGTGATAACAGGAAAATAATGATTCAATGATGCAAACAGTTCATTTCGGCTGTACAGCAGTTCTAAAAGAGATTATAGTGTTATTCTTCAGCTTAAGTCAGTTCAGTTGTTGATTCAGTTCTGATATAAAGATTATTAAAGATGCTCTAAGCGATGTTGGGTGACGTCACTTCTTGTTGACGTTCGAAGTATTGTCAAACAAAACGGAGGCTAGCTCGACCCTCCCTCCTCCTCATCCCGTCCCCTCCCCCTCCCTTCCGTGCTTCCTGAAACAGGCTTTTCCGATGTAAATTCGGGACTTTGTGCGTTCCTTCTCCTTTTCCCTCTTCTTTGCTATTTGTTCATCGGAACGTCGTCTCTTTGGTCGTGTGTCGGCCATATCAAAATTCTCAAGAATATAAAATTCTAACGTTAGTCGTTGTCTAGGACATCTCTCCTCTAGCTAACTTCCCTCTTCATGCTCCCCCCCCCCCCAATGTGCACGCACTAACCCCCCACCCCCACCCCCAAATCATTCTTGTCGGTTATTGGCTGGAACACTGTTTGTTATGTTTCGTGGTCCAGGCTGGGCCAGTTTGTTTTTCTTGCCGTTTGTGGAGCCTGTGCTGTCTACAGAGACCACGTTTTTTACAGTGTGTTCAGGGGACAGGCAGCGAGCGGATAGTGAGGAGATGTTTGCTGTATGTGACAAAAAATATTTCAGCCTAAAAAATGTGTGACATCGCTTAGAGCACCTTTAATAGTTAATTTCATGCAGTTCTGCAGAAAAACAGTGATGTCGTCGTCCAGCTCAGTTAATTTCTCATCCAATAGTGTCAGTGCAGTCAGATCAATAATATTGTTGAATATTAAGTGTCTCCAACCCCAAACTTCATCAGGTGACAGAAATGGAGAAAAAAACTTTCTCCTCTGGCCAACGAATGATCATAGCGTGATTATGATTCAGGCAGCATCATGAGTCAGAATTCAGATCGGAATCGGTCAAATATTCCATCCAGTTTCCTTTGCTTGAAGATCGATTCATCACGCCAGTATTGAGATGAAGCTGGTCTTAGGGTCTGTGTCGATGTCTGTCGTGTCGATGAGGCCTTCACAGGGCAGAGTCTAGTTGACAGGATCTCTGCTGACATTCAGGGCTGAATTGTGGCGTGTCTAGTCCTAATCCTCCATCTGATCTTGATCCGGCCCGGATCCGGCTGACTACGGTGACCTTGGGATAAGGATGAGACAGACAGGCTAATATTAGCGTAGAAGCCATTCTTCTTATGATGTAACGAGTACATCAGGTGTTATAGGAAGTGTTCACGGTTCCGGCTGACCTAATGTATGCAGCCTAACAATCCTTTAATGGAAGTGAATTATAGAATTGTGATAATGTGTTATGTGTATGCTAGGTTAAAGAGATGTGTTTTGAGATGTGAATTGACAGAGTGTGTCTGTTTCTCGGACAATGTTAGGAAGACTGTTCCAGAGTTTTGGTGCTAAATAGAAAAAGGATCTACCGCCAGCAGTCGATTTTGATATTCTAGGTATTATCAACTGGCCGGAATTTTGAGATCGCAATAGACGTGAAGGACTATAATGCGTTAAGAGCTCGCTCAAGTACTGCGGAGCTAAACCATTTATTGCTTTGTAAGTAATCAGCAAGATTTTAAAATGTATGTGATGTTTAATAGGGAGCCAATGCAGTGTTGACAGAACAGGGCTAATATGGTCATACTTCCTGGTTCTAGTAAGAACGTTATGGACCAGCTGGAGTTTGTTTATTAAGCGTGCAGGGCAACCACCCATAATGTGGCTTTCATATGAAAGATTGGTATCAAAGAGACACCCAGGTTCCTAACCAACAACGAAAGTGCTCACATGGTACAAGTAGGAGCTTTCCGAAAATTCCCAGATTACAAATTGTAATTACTAACTCTGGGAGGACGAGTTTTTTACAACTTTTTACAAGTTGAAATCTCATAATTGCGATTTTTAATTGCGACATCATGGCGTGAACGCATCTTTACTTAAAATGTTAGTACATACTAGTAGATAAAGACACTTAATATAAAGTGGGACCAACAATTTAATCTATTCAATTGGTTGTTGTGTCTAATCTTATCAGAAAAGACAACTACTGACTTTTATGCTCCAATTTCCCATTTTAACTAACGTTAAGTAGGTAACTAGTTAGTCTCAGCCTCAGCACGTAAACCTTAGCTGCAAGTAAAGTATATAGATATCTATGTGCAGAATTGTATATTCCATTCTGTTTGCTGAACTAGTCAATAATCATTACTTTTGGACACAGAATCCAAATCCAAATAACTGTGACTTTTTATCTCACAATTCTGACTTTTTTCCTCACAATTGTGAGTTTCTATCTTGCAATTCTGAGAAAAAATGATGCAAACTCGCAATTGCGAGAGAAAAAAGAGATTGTGAGATAAAAAGTCACGGAAAAAGTGGCGGAAACAAGCCTCCATATCATTCATATTTTAAAATATTTTTTATTTTTATATTTTCAGTTTTAAATTTTAGTTGAATTCTTAGTAATTTTGTATTTTCATTAGTTTTTATTTAAAGAAAAATAGCTCTAAATAGTTTTCATTCATTTTTCATTTTTAGTTTATTTCAGTTTGTAATTTTAGTACTTAAACTTAACTGCATTTAATTTTCATCTAGCTTAACTTAAGTTTTTATCTTATATTTATTTTTTGACTTTTTAATAGTTTTAGGCTAAGTTGTTACTTCAGGATTGTGGGTAATGTAGTTCTTTACAGGAAATTCTGCAATTAGAAACTAATATTAAGTAGGAATCACACTGACACAGAATAACTGAATTTTTAAATTGTAAATAAAGATTATCGGAGTATGTTTTCAGTCTTTCTACTTCTAAATTTCATGTTTAAATCAATGTGTTACTTGCAGTCTCTTTGTAATTACATCTGAAATCCTACACCAAATTTATTTTCAGTGTAGAATCCAATAACACCCTCAGTTTATACATCATCTCTCTGAATGGCATTCTTACTTCCGGAGGCCGACTGTTGCTCTCAAATGAACTTAATGATGAACGTCTATCCTCTATTCAGCCTGTTTAATGGGAGCGGGTGTTGTTTGTGTAACGGGTGGGTGTGTGGGGTGTACAGGAAGTCGTTACTGTAAAAAAAAGCCCCTTCTTTTTGTGCCCTTAGGGGAAGGGAAGCACCATCACTGTGTCACAGGTATGTCACTAAAACACGCGTCCGTCTGTCCTCTGTGTTGTCTGTCGATGTTGGTTGGTTCTGTGTCCTGAACAACGGTCATTCTTTACAGACCACGCTGGAAATGCTAGTGTTTGAGCGGCCATAAGACAACGCATACATTTACTCGCCACTGGGAACAGTTACATGCCTTTTTGCACTTGGATCATGTCCTCTGGCTGTCTTTTATTGGCTCCCGAGATTATGACATCAGCGAGGCGTTTTTTTATTGCGCATCTTCAACTGTTCCGCCTCCCATTGGCAGTTTAAAGCCTGTTTGGAGATATTTTATGAAGGAGCCATTGCTCGGGGTGGATGTGATTTTAATATGTCTGGGTTTGTAGCAACGTTAATATTCTTTTGCACAAGGTTGGTCCATTTATAACCATATGAGAATAACAGTCGCTGTAAAACACATATAAACATGGTTTTCTGAGAACTTTTTTTTTTATGAATTCTATAAATGCGACAGGTAAATGTCATGAAAACTGTCAGGAACGTGTCTGGGAGACTTTTTTTCCATTGTGGTAGAATTTTTTTTATTAATTTTAATTTAAATAAATGTCACAATACAAAAATTGTAATGGTCCTTAAAGAGGCTTCATTCCCTTTATGCAAAAAAAATTAATAAAAATAATAAACACTACTGGTCAAATGTTTGGAATAATTAAAACATGACAATTAAATTAAAACATTCTTTAATGCTTTTTGAAAGAAGACTTTTATGTTCATCAAGGCTGTATTTATTTAACAGTAACATTGTGAAATATTATTACAATTTAAAATAACTGTTTTAAAATGTAAACTATAGAAGCACAACTGTTTTCAACTTTCAACTATTATTAATAAGCACCAATAATAACTGAGCATCAAATCATCATATTAGAATGATTTCTGAAGGATCATGTGACACTGAAGACTGGAGTAATGATGCTGAAAATCCAGCTTTGATCACAGGAATAAATTACATTTTACAATATATTCACAGTTATTTTAAATTGTAATAATATTTCACAATTTTACTGTTTTTACTGTATTTCTGATAAATGCAGCCTTGGTGAGCAGAAAAACACTGTCAAAAGCACAAAACAATCATAGCAACCTCAAACTTTTGAATGGTAGTGTATCATTTTTGTTTGTTGTTGTTGATTTTGGGATAAAAAAAAAAGAATATATTATGTATAATGTAATACTTTTATAATATTTTATAATGTACAATATTTTGATAGCATTTCCTCATGAGATTCCTCCACATTTGCGCTCTATCTCAGGTGTCGAACTGGTTTGGTAATAAACGTATTCGCTATAAGAAGAACATTGGTAAATTCCAGGAAGAGGCGAATCTGTACGCAGCGAAGACAGCAGTGACGGCGACTCAGGCCGTAGCGGCCGCTGTACACAACAGCCAGACCAACTCGCCCGCAACGCCCAGCTCTGGTACACACACTCACACACACTCTATGGACGAGACCACCGGGGCTAGTTGTCACTAATGTTTTGAGTCCATTTGCCCAAATACTTGTTTTCTTTAGTAGTAGTTTTGCATGTTGGTTTCAAATATATACATGTGTTGCCCAAATCAGTGGTATCCTTAAATTAACTGGCATTTAATAACAGGTAAATTACTTAAATGTGACATGTGACAACATGTCCTGCTATAGGGGTCAACAAGTGTTAAATGAACTGTGTCTTTTTTCCTAGCCAGTAAGAGTGGACATATTTAATAGCTTTTTTGTAGCCAGAACTTCTAAGGTTTGTGTCTACACAGAAAATAAACCCCTGTGAAAAATTGTGACAACTTGCCCCGTTCTCCCCTATATTCCATATACAGCAGATCTAGTCTAATTATTTGAAATGAGTGATTTAAGAGTTTAAATGGGTTCTGTTCTGCGTCAAACGTCTGTCATTTTCTCTTCAGGTTTCCAGATGAAAGATGAAGACTTTCAATTGGATGCAACAGAAGATAAAAACAATCTGTTAAACAACATTTTCACTGGTACGGCGACTTGAAGACACTTCCTGTGATGAGAATTACAGTGAACTTCCTGTCTCTGTGTTCAGTTGTGTATGTGCATATACAGTGACCCCAAAAAATATCCATTTGGATAATTATTTTAACCCTGTAAAGCCTGACAAGCTTTTTCTTTTTTTAAATGGAACGCTTTATCAAACCTTTAGACAAAAAAAAAGTTTAGTATCACAGAGTATCATATTTGATACATCAGGCTTTTGTGGCTCATATATTGTAGTATGATATAGTGAGAATATGGAACTCATACTCGAGGATAAAAAATACCTCAATGTCATTCAAAAATGTGCAATTTGGTGCATATGGTGATATTTATATGGCCAAAAAGTAATGTAATGTAATGTAAATCAACAGTACAGCAGATAACTTAAAAATGCATATAGTCATCACTCTATATTTCACAATAACATGTCTTAGTAAGGTGATATTTAAATGCTTAGTTTTATTATCAAAGTGTAGTATTTTAAAAACATATAATGCAATGCAATACAATGATGATTGAGAGATAAAAGTTCCTCAAAATCCTGATGGATCATATTTGATACTCACATTTGAACATCTTTTCTAACAAATAATGTATGGATAATCAAGTGAAGTTGCTTCAGTCCAGTAAGTGTCCATCTACAAATATTACTAACAATAAAAAAGATATTCTTATGTTTATTGTATAAAAATCAGTGCAGATTTCTCAGCAGAAAGACTTGTGAACCAGGAGCTGAAGGGGGCGTTTTTACAGTTACTACTAAAAGGCCTTTTACTTGCTAAAAATGACAGAGGGCATGTAGTGCATTGTATGTAACAGGTTTGATCATGTTGATCATTTGCATGCCTTAGAAATTTGATACAGTAATATGATACATGCAAACATTAAACAAGAAAAAACTTCACTGAGCATGTTCACAAACTCACTGTTCCTCCGTCTCTCTGCAGGGTCTTCGGGTTCGTATAGTTTGCCAGGTTCGGGAGACATGTTTATGAGCATGTCCAGTCTGAACGGCTCATACCAGCCGGCCCAGGTCCCCGTCCCAGGACAGACACAGGTATCACACACACCAGCGCAAGAGCACAATATATACTATAACGTACAACATAATATGCTCACCAAGGCTGCATTTATTTGATCAAAAATACAGTAATATTGTAAAATAGTATTACAATACAACTGTTTTCTATTTGAATATTTGATAAAAAATGTATTTATTCCTGTGATCAAAGCTGAATTTTCAGCATCATTACTCCAGTCTTCAGTGTCACATGATCCTTCAGAAATCATTCTAATATGATGATTTGATGCTCAAGAAATATTTATTGCTATAAGTGTTGAAAACAGTTGAGCGGCTTCATTTTTTTGTAGAGACTGTGATACATTTTATCAGGATTCTTAGAATGAATAGAAAGTTCAAAATAACTTTTTTTGTAATATTATAAATGTATTTACATCCACTTTTTATCAATGTGATGTCCAACTAACCCCAAACTTTTGAATGGTAGTTTATATATATATATATATATGTATATGTGACCCTGGACCATAAAACCAGTCACATTGGTCCATTTTTTTAAATTGAGATTTATACATCATATGTAAGCTTTCCACTGATGTATGGTTTGTTAGGATATGACAATATTTTACCCGAGATACAACTATTTGTAAATCTGGAATCTGAGGATGCAAAAAAATCTAAACATTGAGAAAATCTCCTTTAAAGTTGTTCATTTATTTTCACGATTGTGCTGCATTCACTCACAAAAATACATGTTTTATATATTTACGGCAGAAAATGTACTAAATATCTTCATGGAACATGATCTTCACTTAATATCCTAATGATTTTTGGCATAAAAGAAAAATCTATAATTTTGACCCACACAATGTATTGTTGGCTATTGCCACAGGTATACCCGTACGACTCGAGACTGGTTTTGTGATCCAGTGTCACATATATGAAATATGTGTCTAGAATACCAATAATATCACAGCCAGCCGTTTATGATCTCCTGTCCTGTGTTTCTCTCCTCAGGGAGACTCCATACGTCACGCCATCGGTCAGTCGTTGGGTTACAGTGATGGTCTGCGGGGAAACCCACTTTACAGCCCTCATGGCTTGAACGTAAGTGTGTTATTTGAAAGTAAAACATTTAAGCCAGAAATATATTCCGTGCAAGTGTGCAAATGCAAATGCTTGGACACTTTCAACTAAACAAAAAGTCAAACTTAAATCTGCACCAAAAGCTCTAGTGTAAAAGTGCTTTAGGGTCTGAATATCACTCTCACACACACACACACACACGCACCGTCTCATGTGGTGGCGAAGGAATAATCTCTTCACAGCAGGTCTCCTGGAGTCATTCAGAAAGAGTTGTATGATCAAACCGTCGCTCCATGAGCCGACAAAGACGACAGCCGAGATTAAGACTGGGAGAGGTGATGCTGCCTCTGTGAAAAGGCAAAGATAAACGTATGGATTCATATTAATATCCGCACACGCACACAGGGCTGTTTGCTGGGATAGATGCAAATGCGTTCTGTTTCCATTTTCCAAAATGCATCTAATAACGCACCGACATGCACGGCTCTTGGCAGTATATCTGCCTTCTTATTGAACCACACTCTCTCTCTCTCTCTCTCTGAGCGAATTTGCGGTCCATTTCCTTATCACTATAATAAAATATGAAACTGGAATTGCCTGCAGCTTTGTACAGATGTGAATAGCATCTTCCCAGATGAGGTTTGATAAGACATGCTTTATAATGGAGTCACAGCGTTAAAGGTTCATTTATCTATTGAGGCGGCCACGTCGAGGAAAAAAACAATACTAATGCGAGAGGAAAAGAATCATCCATAGCCTTATCACAAAGAGAAATTAAGGACAGAACGAATAGCTTCAGATGTCATAGACATTCACATTACAAAAACAATGATTTCCAAATTGGTTTAAGTCTTGTTTTATGGCTAAAATATCTAAAAATCCTTGAAATTAGAGAGATTTTCATAGTAACGCATAGGATAATAAAACTTGTTTTTCAAATACAAGTCTTGTTAATACCAATTGCAATTTTTTTTTGTATAAACAAGTAACAAATAAGTAGAAACAATCTGCCAGTGTAAATAACAGTAATAATAACAAAAAATAACAACATCTTAAAATTAGACCAAAACATTTACACAAAATCAAGAATAGGACTTTTGCAATGTAGAATGTTTATGCTTGGCTTAATTATTAAATTCAATCAATCAATTAATTAAATTAATCAATATGTATCTTATTATTATTATTTTAAACAAAAACTGCTTAATCCAGCTCATAATGGTTTGCTGGTCTCGCCGGGTTTAAGCTGGTTTCCTAAGCAGTGTTGGAAAAAAAAGTTACTTTTAAAAGTAATCTGTTACAATATTGCATTACTTTCTAGAAAGTAACTAGTTACTTTTAATGGAAAGTAATGTGTTAGGGGTAAAAACAAAACAAAGGTCCTTTCAAAACAAATACATATATGATGGTTCAAAACATTAATATTAATTCTGAGTTTGCATTTCACTGTTTTGAACCATCACATTCAACCATCAGTAACCATCATGTTTTCACACGGCACACACAACGATTTCTCTCCACATGGGAACAGAAGAGCTGTCAGTAAATTCATTGGGGAAACAAAGTAACTTGTGATATCAATTTGAAAAAGTAACTAAGATTGAAAATGTTTAAGTAATGCATTACTTGAAATAAGTAATCTGATTACATTGCACAAGTTACTTGTAACATAACACAAGCTTCTAAAACCGTATGAATAGACCAGCGTGAACATGGTTAGGCTGGTTTAAACTGGATTTTGTTTCAGCATGGCGAACAACAGTTTAGACAAAATGGATCTTAGACAATCTGATCTTACTCTCAAAAATCAATACCGGCTAATGTTTCCATTCTGACTTTAATTACGCCTCTCAAATAGTCTCTTGTGTGTCTCTTTCCAGGGTAACGGTGGCTGGCATGATGCGGTCACTCCATCTTCTGTGACGTCTCCTATAGAGGGAGCGAACAGCGTTCACTCGGACACCTCTAACTGACCAGTCTGAGAACCCGCAGGACAACCTACACAACTCAACAGCATCTCCAGCAAGAACACGAAACTCAGACGTGAAACCGCTCTGGTTCCTCAGTACTGTACTTTGACTAAAAGAACACCATGGGATTGATGGTACCAGATTTCTTTCCAAAACTGGTGATGCCTCAATAAACATGGCCAACATGTGCGATTGTGGAAACAAGGGATGCTTTTGTCATAATCTCTGTGAACATCTTTGAATAGGTTTAAAAATAGATCATGATTTAAAATGACTCGTATCACTGTCTTCTTGCACAGTACAGTGTGTTCGTTCTTAAGTGTGATTTTTCTCTTGCAGATCACCAACATGATTTTTTTAATCTGTATTTTTAATGATTTAACTTGAGCATTACTGTTATTCATAATAATAAAGGACAATGACATCTTAGTTTTAACAAATTATGACAATAATTGACATCAACACTGCAGTCATGCAGATTCAGATTCAGCTATTTATATTCAGGTACAATGTACCAACATCACTACATCAAAAGAGCAAAGCTGTAGGCTTCCAGAAGTAAAATACCTTTGATAATGTCCATAAAGAAGATGTATCTGTGGAGCTGATTGGTTTCTTTCAGGTCCAGGTTGGCTCACAACTCCTCGACGAACAATGTTTTGAAATGTCTATGGAGAAAATGCATGGAAAATTTACTTCTGAAATCTTCTGTTCAGCAATGCTATCAGTAACAGTTTGCATCTGAAACATTTCTCAAATTAGAAATTCTTGCACTCGTAAAAATAAAGCTTCCAAAAGGTTTTTTTTTACAGTGATGCCAGATAGAAGAACCATTTTTGGTTCCACAAAGAACCTTTCAGTCAAGTTTTTCTTAGTGTGAAGAACGTTTTAAAGGGTAACTCTCGCCAAAATTGAACCTAGGCTCTTTTTGTTGATCTACACGAGTCAAACTTTCGTGTAAAAGCATAATTAGGATGGAAACGCCACTTTTAAGATTGACCATATTTTCGTTTTAGGTCAAATTGCCTTGTGAATGGGAGTGAAAGGGGCACGACTATGATAGCATCAAAATCACTATTTTTAAAACACTAAGAAGGCTCGACACAACATGAAACTGTGCTCGAAGTATCACCAGGGGCTTTACACATGAACTCCAGCATTGAGAACATTGTTTGTGTACACAGAGTTTACTAAAAAGAAAGGTTTTGTACGACTCACTTTATCAGTTAGTGTTTCCGGTGGCTGGAATTTTGTCAGTCAAAAGTAGTCGATCTCCGAATGCAACGTGGCGTTGCTTAAAAGTGGCGTTTCCATTCTAATTATGCTTTTAAACGAAAGTTTGCCTCAGGTAGATTAACAAAAAGACCCTAGGTTCAATTTTGGTGAGAGTTACCCTTTAATATTCTAAATAACCTTTTTCCACTATAAAGAAGGTGTCGAAAGTAATGTAACCATCGAAGAACTTTTATTTATAAGAGTGTAGAGCTACTGTTGACAGATCATGCAAACCAGATTTGTATTTGTTAATGCCATTTAAGTGACAAGACATAATCAAATGATAGAAAAAGCATTTTTGAATGTTTTTTTTTCCTTACTCCATACATTCATGCTCCATATGACAGAATATACTGATTCTTTTTAAGTTTGCTCTACTTTTTACTACTCTTTGGGTAGTTTTTAATTTGCAATGTCTTTTAAAAAAAGGTTGTAATATTTAAAAAAATATGTTCTAATGTATTAACAGAATTTACACTGAGCAACTCTCTATGAAGAAAAATTCATGTAATATTATTAGTTTTTGATAAAGGAAATACTTGTATTTCTGGCCAAACAAGTGTTTCAATAAACATTTTGAATTGAGATTCTTAGTCTGATATTATATAAACTCGTGCACGACAACTTTTTTAGTGTTTTTCCCATTCATGTTTAATGGGTAAGTTAGTGCATACAGTATTCTGACTGTCAGAGAGCTTGTTGAAGCATTAAAAATGATGTGTTCAATGTTCATATGTATTTCACTTTGCATGCTGTGGTCTGTGAGCAATTACCTTCAGACTCAATGAGACACTACAGCCAAAAACATTTCTGCTTTTCAACATGTCTTTATCAGACAAAATATCTATAAGTGCATAGTGCGTCATTTGGGACACAATATTTTCTCTTCTCTTTTTTTTTGCCAATTTTATCATCTGCCAGACAGAAGTGCCTAGGAAAAGTAAAAAATAGCAGCCTACACATTTCCCCAACTAGCCATGTGATTTAATTCAGAAATAAAATTGATGCTGCAAAGTTTGTATGAGCAATAGGAATTCAACAAATGTGACAAAATCAATAAAACTGTCCTAATAGTAACAATAATGCTTGCACAACCTCTACAAATGAAGCGCAAAGGGGTTAAAGAAAGACTAAAGCATTTGAAAAGCTTGTGTTGAGTTGATCTGTTTGATTGGTTAACATATAAACCACACACATACACACACACACAGAGGGAGACGGCATCGTCAGCTTTGGCAAACTGAGCTTCATTAATAATTCCACCTGAGTGGCAATAAATCTGTGGTGGTTCTCGATGAAACGGCAACACACCCTCATAAATCAGTGAGATTACAGGACGATATTTCACGATCTCACGTCTATTTCTGTCAGTCGAACTAATAGCCTCTGCCGATCCTTCACAGTGATAGCTCATGAATCCGAGATTTGTTTTCAAAATGTCAACGGTGCAATATGCAATCTCACTGACAGTGGCAAAATGCCCTTTAATTATTTATTTACCCTCCACTGTCAGTTAAAGGGCTGAGAGGTCAGGCAGAAACGCGAGCATGCGTCCAATGCATTAATGAGAAGTTTCGATGAAAAATTCCGTATGAAGATCAAATCGGCACGGGAGGCTGGAACTGGCCATTGATGAAACGTCTACAGCATATGATTCTTTGCGCAGCCTAATTGCAATTCAATAGCCTATTTAGGGTGAAAGATTTGTTTCTCTGCGATGTGAATTTAGCACAAGTTGTTGCCCTCTCAAAATAAAGTGTCAGTTTTGACAAGCATGCTAAATAACCTTTTGCTGGTGGAGGACTACATTTGATCTACATTTACTACAGGAGCGCTGGAAACCATGGCTTGCAAGTCAACATACAGTCATGACAAAATTGAGTCATTCTCAGCACTGCACATTATTCTGAAGAAGAAAAAAACAAAAACATTTAATCAAAAGTCATAACTGTCTCTGGCACAACTTTCCCTTTCAGCCCTCTTGTTTTTCAACCTCCTGTCGTATTGAGACATTTCGAATCAATTCCCTGCATATAAAAACCAAGTCGTTTTTCTTGTTGAATATCGCAGTTGAATTTAAATTGGTTGCAAACGCTATATCTAACATTAAACTATAAGCTACTCTTAACTAGCCTACACTAAAAGCTACTAACAAAACTAGTTATAGAAACCAAAAATGTGTTTTCCCCATTGAATAAAGTTAATGCATTTTCAGGTTAAAGTTAAAGCATTCTCAAGTTAATGTGTCTTGTTTTAAGGTTTTATATATTTATTGGACAACAAGACAAAAATAATAAAATAAAAAAAAATTTTGTTTGCAGTGTAGCATCGCTACTTTTAGTTCTAACTACATGTCACTAATGGTCTGATCACCTTCTGTAGAGTCAAAATAACTATATTATTAGCATATTATCTGACCAGCCCTGTGGCTACAGAAAGTCTCTGTGGAACAGAGATGCCACACACACACACACACACACACACACACACACACACACAGCCTGAGGACAGACTCGAGAGTATCTGCTCATTAGTGTTCACCATGCTGCATGTGACACCATTAAAAGTAAACAGAAACCAGGCATTTTTCACTCTAGCTGTGAGCTATAAGAATCAGCATTGTATATTAAGGAAATTAAGGTGAAAGGTATTTGAGGTTAAAGAAGCCAAAGGATTTATAGCTTTAAAAAGCATGCAACTTTTGTATAATGGCGTTCAGGATTGGGCTTTGTCAGGTGGACGATAAAAAAGGAGAGCTGATATAAAGTAAGGGAAAGCATCTCTGCAGCCAGCAGGCATCATAAAGAGTATGCAAATCACACCGCCTGTCTGCCTCATTAATATTAAACATGGCTTATTAGACAGAGCAAAAGCCTGACCCCTGGAGCGGCTCACACACCTCCTGAATAATTAATGCGTCTGATTATGTTAATCAGGAGCGTTCCAGGAGAGGAGTGTGTGGGGATTTGCTCGAGGTGTGGGACGACTCGTGCCATGGGCTTTGCTTTTTATCTCCTGTCAACTCAATCTGCGTTACGCCGCTACACGCTTCATTTTTTTTTTTTTGATCCTAAAGAAAAGGTCCTACTTAATCAAAATACTAATTTGTATTGCCATTTGAAGCAGAATTCTTGTTCTACTTTGCTATTTTCTACAACAATATACACTAACAGACACAAGTTTGGAATGATTACGTATTTTCTTCTGCTCACACACAGAAGAGGCTGTACAATTTAGAGGCTAAAATAACAGTTTTTCTATTGTTATTCCTGTGATCAAAGCTGAATTTTCAGCATCATTACTCCAGTCTTCAGTGTCACATGATCCTTCACAAATCATTCTAATATGCTGATTTGCTGTTCTGCTGCTCAATTATTAATAATGATTCTTATTATTATATCATCAATGTTTTTGCTGCATTTTTTTTTTTTTTTTTTTTTTTTTAAACCGTAAATTATTTTTTTTCAGGATTCTCTGATGAATAATGTTCTAAAGAACAGCATGTTTTTCCAAAGAGAAATCTTTTATAACATTTTATTACATGGCTTGGTTGTGTTCTTGATAACACACCGCTGCTAAGGATAACACACCGTTGCCATGAAAAACAGAGCGTTGCTATGGACGCAGGATTCTAACCGTAGAGACGGAACGGACTATTTTCTTAAGCGGAAGCAATACAATCGTTTTTAAATCAATAAACTCCTTTTTAAATCAATATTTTGTGTCAAATTATTGATTTATTTGGTAGGTAGCCATGTAATAAGCTCCGCTTCGCGTCGGGGTCCTGATCAGCCTGTCGGGGTTGTATTCGCTATAACAACCGCCTCGCTCTACATTATCCCTTACTTAATGTCTTTACTGTCACTTTTGATCAATTGAATGCATCCTTGCAGAATAAAAGTATTCATTTCTTTTTTCTTTTTTTTAAATCTTATACAATTGAATGGCAGTGTATCACAGTTTACACAAACTGTTTTCAACATTGATAATAATCAGAAGTGTTTCTTGAGCAGCAAATCATCATATTAGAATGATTTCTGAAGGATCATGTGACACTGAAGATTGGAGTAATGATGCTGAAAATACAGCTTTGATCACAGGAATAAATTATGTTTTAAAATATATTTAAATAGAAAAAAGTTATTTAAAATTGTATATAAATAATATTACTGTACTTCTGATCAAATGCAGTCTTGGTAAGAGTTCTTTCAAAAACATTTAAAAAAGCGTAATTATTCCAAAATGTATAATACCCATAATGGGTTACTGTAAATAAGTGGAACTGTGCTAAGACGGACCTCAGCGAGCACCTGAAGTGTTTAGCTGTGTGTTGGAGAAGTGTGCAGATCTTACTCACATCAAAGGCAAAGGGCATTTGATTAGCGCTTTAGACTGACCTCCTCTTGACCCCTCATTTCTACTGGATCCTCCATTCCTGCTGCTTTCCTCTGGGGAATGGAAGAAGACCAGCAATGAATGACCAACAGATCCCATGGAAGAAGATCCAATCAGTCACCGCTGAACAGAACCGCCCTGTGAAACTCATCAGGGATAAAGATGGCCACGGGGTCTCGTCTTCTGAGAAAAACGGCCCCAGAAATGATACGATCAGCATCTGTCGGTAAGGCTGTGCTCAAGGCCATTTTTTAGCTTCAATATCCTGAAGGAGAAGATGAAGATGATTGCCAAAATAATGACTTTGTGGGGCTGGAAAAAAGATTTATATGATATATGTACGGACAAAAGATGAGATTTAGTGAGTGATGAAATTTATTTTTAGCAATTTTACCATCCCGCAAAAAAACAAACTAGTTTCTAGCCCTTATTCGCCAGAGAAACAAGTGCGCAGCCATCTTTATAATTTTGTGTAATATTTCTATGTCTCTGTATATTTCTATGGCATCGCTGTCGAAGAGTAGCCTAATTCGCTGTTGAAGTGGATTTTCTCATTGCAAAGTTAATGAATGTTATCATGAGCATTGTACTGTTTGAAGCGGATTCATAATAAATGTCAGTAGACCGGGAAGATTTGAAAACGAGCGGCTCATTTGTAAATCCGTAAGATCTTAACTTCATGCTGTGGAAATACAGACCGATAGACAGAGAACACAACAAGTGTAGCGCTGGAAAGGGGCGGGGCTACATAAAGGAAAGGGGCGGGGTTACATAAAGAATAGGGGTGGGGCTACATACAGTCTATACAAGGATGAATACACAGCTAGTTTGGTGCTGATTAGTTATTAATCATGAAACAAAAAGCATGTGTTTCTGGTGAAGAGGCTTGACCAAGGAAGCCGTACTTAGTTAAAGGAATAGCTCACTCAGTTACTAAAGGGATAGTTCACCCAAAAATTAAAATTCTGTCATAATTTACTGACCCTGATGTTGTTCCAAACCTGTATGACTTTCGTTAATCTTCGTAAATGCGCTTTATAGATTAATATTTTGTAAATAAAGTGGTAAATTATGTTTTTTTTTTCGCAAATAAAGAATCACGTCGCTTCATAAAACTGAGGTTAAACCACTGGAGTCGCATGGATTACTTTAATCATGTCTTTACCACTTTACTGGGCCTTGAAAGTGGTAGTTGTGTAGCTCTCAATGGAGGGACAGAAAGCTTTCACATTTCATTAAAAAGATCTTCATTTGTGTTCTGAAGATGAATGAAAGTCTTACAGGTTTGGAATGACATGAGGATGAGTAATTAATGACATAATTACATTTTTTAGGTGATTTATCCCTTTAAAATACACAAAAGGATAGATTTTGCAGAATGTCCTAAATTTACACTGTTAGGCAGCAAAAAAGTATTCCATATGACTTTTCCTAGCAAGTTCACGTTCAAGTTTTTATTTTATCGCCTGACATTTATAATGTTACAAAATATTTCCATATCAAACAAATGTTGTTCTTTTGAACTTTATATTCATCAAATAATCCTAAATAAAAAATATCATGGTTTCCTTCCACAGAAATATTAAGCAGCACGACCAAATCCATAATAATAATAAGAAGAAGAACGGAGTGTCTATTTACAGTAAGTGCAAATTTACACTAGGAAAGGCGAGTAGCAAACTATATGGACCCAAATCAACCCGAGTTCAAATTCACCTTTTGCCGAACTCTCTCTACTCCCTTTTCCCATCACACATCAGATCGGAAAGGCATTTATTTTCAATAAAAATGAAGAAAATATTCAAAAGGTGTAAATAAAGTGCCTAATGTGTGTTTGATAATAAAGTGTTTAGGGTTAGGGTTAGGGGTGTAGGGAGGGCTTTATTGTCCCAATAAGGCAACATCCATATAATTTTAATAAATATATTATTTTAATATTTTAATAATATTAATATTTTAATAATATTTTAATAAATATAATCATTTACACTCTGTTATTATTGCATACTGTTTAATGTACAACAACAACACTGAGGTGCAAATAGTATCTGCCACTATTTATAAGTATAAACAGCATCTTACTACTATTTACACTTAGTGCAAGGAAAATAGGCCTATAATATAAATAGGCCCTGCTATTTTTACAGTGTGAATACAGTGAATAAATACAAAATACAGTGAACCTGCTATTTTTACAGTGTGAATAATTATATAGCTATTTTCACTTATAGTGCAAATAGCCGCTGCCTAATAAGAAAGGAAAATAATCAGCATGTGATTTGTGAAGGATCATGTGACACTAATAAACATGTAAAAAATGGTACTTTTGAACGGTACTGTAGTGGTTTTGTCTGCAGTAAGTGGCAGCTAATTAGTGCAGTATTAGCATTCATGTGTGCTCGGAGAAATTTTAAGTCCTTCTAGGGACAAGTCGGTCATAAACACTGATTCATTTCAGCTGGGATGGTGTTCATCGTTTGCTTATAATTGATTTTTTTTCTATGATGTTATTACTGGCAGACTGTAGCACCTGCGAGTGCTGCTAATGTGCCATCTTCCCTTCAGATGCTACTTCACCAATCACTGTTGCCAGCGTAACCGTTTCATAAAATTTCACGGCTCGCCATCTGCTCTTCCCAGACAGACGGAGGCTCACGCGCTCATCAGCCGCGGAGACGAGCATTAACACGGATGATCTCAACCGGGAGCCGGACAGGTGCTTCCCAGCCGTTAAATACCAGCGTCTCTTCATTTAGGCACTTTTTGGACTTTCTGGAAGATAAAAAACAAAACAAAAAAACATCTTCCTTAAAGCTGCAGTCTGTAGCTTTTTTGGGTTAAAAATTATCCAAAATAAATTTCTGAGCAAGTAGCCTACATAACCAGCCAGTGTTCAAAACGATCTGCTTGCCGTAGCTCGATTCAAAATGGTAAGCTTGTAATAATGTTTTTAATTCCAGTGGTACTGGTGGATTTCCGCGGGAAATTTGAGCATGTCTTTGCGTCATTACGTCACATCTGTACACATAAAGAAGAGTCTCGGCTAGTAGGCTATGAGTGTGAGGATGTTGGAGGTGGAGATTTATAGCCTTTTCTCATAGCACTTGATATAATTAAGCTGATCAATTTGATCCAGAAAGGTTCAAACGACAATCACCAGTGACAACTGGAGATTCACCCGAACAAACGCGAAAGACTTCGGAGAAAAAAAGAGACTGCAACCGGCCTATGCGAAAACAAGGATAAATATCGGAAGGGCATTAAATGTAGTCATGCAATGCTGATGTTGTTAATATTAACAATTTGAGAACAAAGTATAATTTTGCACGGTTTGACGTGATATGATAAGAGATCGTTAGATTTAATCTGTGCGATTTACTGCAATGCTTTTTTCCCCTTAGTTGGTCAGAACAAAAGTGGATGTTACTTGCTAGATTACATTTTCCGGAGAAAATTCTTATGTTGGTCATACTTGCAAAAAGTAGAATCTGTGATTGCGAATGCCAGTATCACACCGGCGCAGTGATTGACAGCCGCACATTCTCCTCAAAACATTGGATTCATCCGCGCTGTGCCGTGCCGAGGCACAACGCACGTAAAGTTGATAATTCCGCGAATAACTGCAATTGCAGATTTCGAACAGAGATGGCGACAAAGAGGAAAAACTGCGGACTGCAGCTTTAAGGCCCCTTGAAATCAAAATTGAAGTTTTTTAGAATAAGCTGGTGTGTTCCAAAACAATGACAAAATTTGCATTTAGGAGATAAAAACATTTAAAACTTATAGTCTCTCGCTTCCACTAAAATGGATCACAGATTTTTATGACATCACCGCAGACTTCAGCTTCTCATCACATCTTCAAAACAATCAAATGCTCTCTAGAATCTAAAGCTCCGCCCCCTATGCTATAAATACCACCTGGCCAAAGCTGCTCAAATGCTCGAGTTTTATTCCGTTGTCCAACTGTACGTTGGTTAAGAATGAAATGGCTTGAATTTATTCACATCTCTACTATTGAATCGTATCATCAGCGCTCGGATTCGCTTCCATGGTGCTGTCAAGAACGACTTGCAATCTGTGAGGTAAACTATTGGCTATTTGAAAAGGGGGAGGAGCCATTCAGTATGTCCCGCCTTGGCTTCCTGTTTCAACGCATCACACAAAGCAACACATTCCAAGGCACTTCAGTGGGCCTTTAATTTATTTCAAACTCTAACTACACTCTTAGAACAAAAAGGTTCAATATAGAATTCTTGACTCAATTTTAAAAAGAACTAATTATGCCAAAAAGGTTCTATTTAACCCTTGTGTGGTGTTCATATTTTTGTTATTCAGCCAGTGTTTGTGGGTCTGGTGGTTCGTGGGGCTGCATTTTGGGGTTTTTAATTCAACATAATCAAACAATTTATGTTAAAAGATGTTTACTTCATCCCAATTACAAGAAATATAAACAGCATATATGGTTAATATTTTCCCTTTACCTTTGTTAGATCACATTTAAGAATTGCAACCTTGTGCGGGAACGGCAGGGGTAGAAACAAAACTCACTTTTGCACTCACACTCTCTCACACTTACACACAATCTCTCTCTCACATGCACGCACACACTCACGCACGCACACACACACACACACTACACACACACTTGGATATGTGGTTTACGGGGACTCTCCATAGGAGTAATGGTTTTACAAACTGTATAAACTATCCCCCCTACACTAAACCTACCAAGAAAACTTTTGGCTTTTTTTGAATTTCAAAAAACACCATTTAATATGTTTTTTTTTTACCTTGGTTTACCTTTCTTGTCTTCACACATCACTTTCTCTCGCTCTTCAAGTATACTAACCCTGAAAAGAAGTAAGGGTTATAACTATGGTGGAAAGGGTGGCACAACTGAGGGACATTTGAATGAGACAACTTTAGTATCTGCATTAAAAAGAGCAAATTTCCTTGCTCTAATACATTGGTTTTGTTTTTTTGAAGCACAAATGAATTTTGCATATGAAACAACAGTCGAAGTCTTTGAAGTAGTTTTTAATCTTCTTTTCTGCTTTTCACCTCTGCTCTAACTTGTTTCCTAATCTATCTTTCTAAAAAACCTGCCATATATTAGTATGAGCATATTACTCAGTGGCAGATTACTTATTCTGCATTTGCAAGTCGCTTTGGATAAAAGTGTCTGCTAAATGAATAAATGGTTTTCTTTTTTGGTGTACAGTATGTTTAATACAGACGAAATGTGTTGAAATGCTGCTGATAAACAGTAAAAGTGATGCTTTCATCTGTTGGCACTTACAGTTTACAATAATACAATAATAGTGGCTGATCCCACACGCCTTTCTTTTAATTATTCTTTGTCTTGTTTTCTTTAACGCTCTTTCTCAGTGTTTCATCTAACAGCCCCAGGTCTTAAACCCCTGTAAGAGGAGATAGATGTGCTTGTAATACTCAGGCAGCGTGAGTAAAACTAATGATTATGATTATTATGATGAATGGGGAATGTAGAGAGTAAAAACTGAGTTAGAGATGACGGTCCCCCTTCTGTTGCTGAAAACTGGGACTGTATCTGCACTGATTTACACAGAATACATTACGTTCAATGGGTTTTGGGACCTCGGTGCATTAACCCTTTGATTGTCATGTTACAAGCCCTGTTTATCTTAGCAAAGCTATCGTTCGAGCTCTGAGGATTGTTTCGAGAAAAATAACAACAACACATTTCACATAAAGCACTGTATTGGAGCTTGATCTGTTTTTCCAAAAGCACGTGATCATGACGTCGGAAACTTTGTTAGCTGGAGAACCACGTGACTGCTTCAGTATCGAGGTTTAAGATAGCGAATTACAGTGCATTTTTCATTACTCTTATGCACTGTGGGGTTTTTTTCAATATTGCAATTTATATATGAAGCACAAATTCATTTTGCCCATGAAATAAGTATATTGAGGAATGGTCAAAATAGACAGAGCAGAGATTATATTTATGAATTTATTTATTTTAGTGCCAGTATTGACATGAATTAATAACTTTTATTTCTTAAATAAAATAAATGAATGAACAAAAAGGGTGGCTGACCGCACACTGATCCACTCAAGACTGGAAAAGTCTACAAAAACATTTTTTTATTTTATAAATTGCATCGTGCAAAAAGTGCAAAGTGCATGTGAGTTAAAAACAAATAGACACCAGCAAGCAAACGTTTCAGCACATTGCTATCTTCAGTGCTTTAAAAAAAAATAATAATAAAAATAATAAAATAAAAACAAAATAAAATAAAATAATTTAAATTAATTATTTATGACCTGATTTGCAAAGCTTTGTCTAGCAATCTCTATTCTACACTTTAGTATTCACTGGCTGCTATTTTATATTTAAAAAAGTATCCAAAACAGTATGCATTCTGTATGCACTGCGCATTTTAAAAAATATTGTTATGCCATGGCCTCATTATGTTGAATGTTTAAATGTGTAAAATTCTAATCAATCATTGAGTCAAGAAAAATATTTATTTCCGCAAATGTTGTAAATGTCATGCTTGTATTTCTATGCATACAGAAATATTGCTAACTTTGCACAGTATACATTCTGCATTTACTTCAAAATGACCTATACCTTTGGCCAAATTCTAAAGCATTATTTAAAGGTTTCATTGTTACAGTGTCATTATATGTACTGAGTAATAATCAGTAATAATGTATTTTTATGCTTTTTTAGAGTATCGCATTGCAAAATCTATTAAAATCACGTCTTTTGCATGATGCATGAGATGAGGAGTCAAATCAGGCTCGAGAAAACAACTGATACAGAACTTTCCATGCAAAGTACAAGTAGACAAGCCTTACCGTCTCTGAACACACAGGTGTTTCATTAGCATAACACCATGAGATCTTGCATGTGATAATGCACGATCCATGTCTTGCGTGTTCTCCGGTTACATTCTTCACAATATCTTGAGCTCGACTGATAATGTATCGCTACTCTCTTCTGAGTTTCCTGAAGAGAAAAAAGACAAAGCATGTGATTTAATGGCAAAATAAATGATAAAAACCATTGGTTTATAACCAAATAGCATGAATCACCTTCATTCCCAGAAGTCCTTGCATGATTTGGTAGCATTTTCAATGTTTATATTTTTATTTATTACTATGATAAGTCATGTGTTTTGCTACTATATGTTGTGAGTTGCATGCAATGCTTTATAACCAACAACAACAACAACAACAAAAAAACTTCTAATAGTGCTTAAAATGTTATTCAATATATTTTACAGTGCTGTTTTTTTACAGTAAATTTCACAAGATTTTTCTGTGCTTGTAACATTTTCTGTGCTTGTCTTGGTGATGTATTACATATATCAAGTGACTAACAAAACAATAATATTTACATATCGTCAGCAAACATGCTAAACACACTCATATTTAATCTCCTTAATTAAGACACTAATCGATGGCTCCCCAAGACACCGAGTATTTAAGCCAATTGCAGTATTAATAACCTCATTAATTGAACGACATAATTGCGTATCAAGAGCCAGGCTGTTGTGCGGGTTCAGAGGGGAAGGGTTCATTTTCTCAGAGAACCAGTCATGCATTATTTACGCACGCCGATTAATAATACATCGTAGCGGGGTGAAAAATAAATCCCCCCCCCCCCCCCCCCCCACTCAGCAAACCTGCAGAAAGCAAATGATTTTAATATTCATGGCTTGCGTGAAGAACGACGAGCTACGTTTGCGGGGAACAAGAAAGACTACTTTTCATCTCCTCCAGCTATAAATAAAAATGTGCACAGAAACAAACTTCATTTATTTTGCTAAACAAATGACTGACCTGGCAACACTTGTGGGTGAAACAAAAGAAACATTAGAGAGATAAATGGCGCCCGTGATAATGGGCTGTAGAGAGGGGTGAGCGTGCCTATTAGACATGTATATTATAATGGCAAAAATTCTCAGGAAAACAGCATTATGAGGAACAAAATCAGGAGAGGGATTTATCATGTGCGTAGATGAGGAAATGATCATAGAACTTCCCAGCAGCCCGTGCCTAAAGCCTGACACACAACTATCATTAGTTTACACCAGTACATGCTGAAACTAATGCAATATTTCTGGAATACAAGAGTCTGCAGAACAACGGTTAAAGGAATAGTTCAGAGTGCTTGTTCATCCGCATGTCAATCCAAACCTGCATGACTTTCGTTCTTTTGCAGGGCACAAAAAAGATTTTTATCACATTAAAGCATATTTATACACTCTAAAAACTGTTTTTATTAACTTTTTATTTATTATTACAATACAATTTGGGTTTTGTAACCCACTGCTGGGTCAAATACAGACAAACCCAACATGTATTATTTTGACCCAGCATGTTGGGTTGTTTATTTAACCCAGAATAATGTTTTGATTTATGCTTTACTTATTTTTTACCTCATAAATGGGTTAATATTTCCAGATAAATACACTACACAACCACTGTGTTTACATGATACGTCCTTTATTTAGCTCTAAATACAGCATAGTTTACAGTTTTTATTCATGCATACTGTGAAAGCATATACTGACCTGTTGTAGTGAAGGCCTAAAAAGGTAAAATACATCATATTTAAAAAAAAAAAAGAAAAAAAAAGGGTAACACTTTATTTTACAGTGTCCTTGTTACACGTTACATGTTGTTACTGTAGTAATTACTATAAATTATGCATAATTACATGCAACTAACCCTAAACCAAACCCCAAACCTAACCCTAACCCTATACTAGTTAATGATTATTACTCAGTAAATGTATAATTAGCTACACTGTAACAAGTACACCTTAAAATTAAGTGCAACCATAAAATGTATAAAAAATAGTTTAAGGAAAGCAATTTTCTTTGAAATTTACAGACAGAAAGAAAGTCATATGGGCTTGAAACATTAAGAAAATAAGAACTTTATTTTTAACAGTTGTTTTGAAGGACTTTTTTTTTTTTTTTTTTACAAATTCTCCAAAATTGTATTTTTAACATTTTTAGTTATTCCTTTAGATCTCTCTCCTTTTTTTTACTTTAGGAAATGTAGGCGTGTGCGCCAAAACACTGTCTCTTTAAATGAGCTAAAGCACAAAATATGATTTTTAGTGAGTTTGTTTTGTATATATATGTGTGCATTTTTCCTGCATTTGGTGAAAGTCCTCCTCAGCATTAATTACTGCATATGACAAGCAGCTTGACAGGCGTGTAGAGCTCATTATCCCAGCTCACTGGAAACTTTGCAATTTACGAGTGAGGCAGACCAACCATGGGCCAAATTAATCTTTGCTCTCTCTCCTTCCAGCGCAAAAAAAAAAAAAAAAAAACTTTTCTAATATTCTCATTAATAGGCTTGTGCTCTGTACCTCATTATGTGTCAAACATTAACCGAGGATCCGAACGTTAACAAAGAGTGCTGGAATCCACGAGGAGCGTGTTCATATACGCCTGTCTTTCTGCTTTATACGAGGATCTTTTAATCATTACCCAAGTTTCTCCTGAAAGAGGATCATTACGAGCTGCTGTGTTTCATCTCGAGGGGAGAATGAGTTGTGAAAACATTTGGTTGTGTGAAATGTTGAGCCTCCAGATAAAATAAAAAATGAAGCTCGCTTTGATTTAAGTGCTCGTTTTATATTTCATTAGCATAAAGTGTATGTGTAAATTAATCTGTGAACTTAAATAAAATCTCAAAAAATAAAAAAAAATCTTAAATAAAATGTGTTGAGGTGTGCTATCGATTTTCTAAATAATACAATTTTAAATACCTGAAAAATTCCATATGGACCATAAAAATAGTTTTTTTTAGTTTTTTTTATAGGCTTTTAGACTTGGACGAGATCCAAGATACTTTGATTAGTCTGCTAAAATCACCAGAAACACCCATGTGATTAAAAAACAGTGATCCAGATGGTTGCTTATTGGCTAAACTCAAAAAAATAAAAAATAAAAGTCCTACCACAAGTGTTTTGTTGTTATACTGTCCATCAGGGAAAATAATATCCAAACACTAAAGTAATAGCACAACTTTTCTTACATGATTAATCCATAAACGCACTAAATTAATCCATGTTCAGTCATGAATAATTAAGGTTGGAATTGTATTGCATTGCTCAATACACCCACATGCATGTAGATCGAGTAACTAAATCAGTTCATGGATTTAAACAGCACTTGATTTCTCACATATAGCCTTTATAAATCCGCTTGAACAATTTACTTGTGCGTTTGATGGAATGAAGGAAAAAAGGGCAGATAAATTCTCATTTTCGAGGAAGTTTCCACATAAAACATCTGCAAACGAATGGAAATGAAGATGTGGTAATCAGCATAACGAAAAGACTTTTGTGAAGCGTACTAATCCTCTGGTTTTGAGCGCACATGTCCTCCACACTGCATTAGCACGCTGTCAGAATGCAAGAGACACCAGCTAATGTAGGTCAGATGGGTTACAGTGGAATAACTTACACACATTTTGACACTAAGTCTGGATTTTGTCATAGTGTAGTGTGAGGGAGAGAAAATGTGATGCACACTGAAGCAGGGCTAACAGACAGGCCTAACTAAAACTAAAACCACACTTTTTTCTTCTTTTTTTTGTGTGTAATGTTGCTGTTTGAGTATGAAAAAGCTCTGCAAAGCACAAAGTCCCTCCAGCGGGAGTTATTCTCTATATCAGTGTCAGTGTTTCTGAACTCCCTGAAACGCCTCCGTTGTAGTCTTGAGTTTTCTTCAGGGAATGAACACGTCACAATATTCCTCATTTAAATCATTTATATGCAGAATAAAGGGGCGGGGCCTGGTTGAGTTAGTAGTGTGTTGAAACTTGTGGGCTGCATCCGAAATCACATAAATATATAGTAGGTGAAAAACAGTATGTGTCAAAAGTCGTATGACCCACTACTTCCGGTGAGATTCTGAAGTGTGCGTACGATGGACACTTTACAATCCCATGAGGCCATAGGAGAGGATTTATGAATGACAGTGAAGCGACGCAACTGACACTGGTAGGTCACATGATAATGACAATGTGATACATCCAGATTACATTCATACTATATAGAACCAACTTTTTTTTGTAATTACTTATTTAAAATGTGATTTTGGATGCAGCCGTGGTTCAGCCGACCAATCAGAGCACATGGAAGGAGCACGTGCAGCCGACCAATCAGAGCACATGGAAGGAGGAGCTTCATAGGAGACAGGAAATAAACAGGGGTGCGTTTCCCAAAAGCATCGTTAGCCAACTATGTTTGCCAGTTCCGTCGTTATCAGCGTAGTTCAACGAGTCGGTGTTTCCCGAAACCATCGTTCCAACGAACATTCGCAAACAGCATCGCAAAGTTGTGTGGTTGGAACGACAGCTCTCGACCTGCGGTTAGAAGCAGAGTTTCTAGTTTGCATGACATGTGGACTTAATAAATCCTTATCTTGAGCCAAATAAGCAAGCTGTCATTCAGTACCATAGATATCATATATAAAGGCTAGATGTCTCGTGCGCGCTGCTGGCCAATGGAGGTCGACGTCCGCACGTGGCGGCCATCTTGCCACAGTGTGCTCGCTCACTCGTTTAATGGTGCATGTACTTTTAAATAACCATAACTTGCTCAATTTTCTACCGATTTTCAAACGGTTTGGTTTGTTATAAACGTCAGAGATGTAGTTATGACACTGCATACATACACTGCATACATATGAATAATTATAACATACATGTTCAAGCATTCGTAATTGTAGCCACGTTAATAACGTTTGTAAGAAACCAAACCGTTTGTAAATCCGTCAAGATTTCAGCGAGATAAGAGGATTTGTGTGCATGCTGATCACTCACCTTAATTCACAGCTTCACTGTGACAAGATGGCCGAACGGTGATGCCGGAAGTGACTGCGCCATAAGACATCTAGCTTGAGATCGAATTAACGCTAGATGTTTTACTATAAATTATAGACATGGCATCCCAGAGCGTTACTGACAGACTGGGAAGAGAGGAGCTGCAACAATGGAGAATATGGGGAAAATAATCAACATTCAAGCATGAAAACCTGTTCTAGTACAGAACTAAAATAAACTATACTGAAATAAAAATAAATACACACATTTATAAATAAAAAAAAATACTACTAATAATGACAAAAACACAACAAACTGACATAAACTGAAAACAGAAATTAAAAATAAAAAGTCATTCAAAACATTAAAAAACTATAATAGTATCCCAATGATCCTAAAATAACACTAGGCCTATACTCTAACGCACTTAATATAATTCAATACTCAATAATTCAATACTTAATAATACTCAACACAATTTAAAAGTAGCCTAATTAGAACCACATTTCTACATCTTCTGAAGAAACTGGGTTGTTGTTGTTCATGCAGAAATCACATTTACTGACATAAGGCATAAAATCAATTGCTCAGATAAAAATAACAACAGTGATGCTGTATGATTATCATTTTAAATATAGCTTAATCAATAAGCTTTGATAGCTAAAAAGTTCCTTGACCAAGCGTCCTCATAAACTCCACCTTGAAAATGCTTCCATAGAGTTATTAAGGTTCATTTCCACAAAAATGGTGCAGATCATATTTCCCCTGTAACCTGACAGGCCCCGGACGTTTTGAAATGCACTGGCCCACACAATATCTAATGCATATGAATTTGCGCTCGGGGGTGAGCCGGGTTGGAACAGACAGAGAATGGTCATGATAAAAGGTCAAGCACTTCAAACCATTTATATGCATGTTGACAGACAGACAGACCGACCATCCAAACCCATACACCAGATCAGCTGGAGAAAACTACTAAAAAGGATTCAGCCTGGAGCTCACATAATCCTCATAAGAATCAGCCTACAGGTATATTCAGACAGATTGCTAAAGATCAATATCTTTATGGAAGAATGAAAGGGATTGTACCTAGTGTGCTCTGTGCTACTGCCAGTGAAGTGTGAGGCAGTATTTGGTTCGACAGCCACAGCCCAACCCTCCCGTTCCTCACAGATTATCATTTATTTTCAGTTTGGACTGTCATTTTGTCTGGTTGATGGCTCATCGTGCTCAGTCTCAGGTGCAGGTTGTTGAAATAGCACTCGCAATTGAATGTGTGATGTCAGATTTTATCACTCCGTGACTAATAGTCACATTTAAATGGTGGTGGTACATTCAGAGGTGGTGCATGATGGAATGACAAATGTTAATATTTCTGTATAAAACATCCATTGCATGCAAATGTTTGCATATCACAATATGTTTGCATTATATTTTGTCTTTTTTATATGCAGTATGTGGCATTAAGCAACATAAAAGTGTATGCCTGTGCATTCAGAATATATTCTCATTGAAAGATGAGCTGCGGTGAATCATATATTCACAACTAGCTGGACTACTCTCCTTATCCGTCTCTCTTTCTTGATTGTAAAGACTGTATACGGATAGATAACTGGGTTACACTTTATTTTAAGGTGTCATTGTTACAGTGTATTTATATATTTAAGTACAGAGTAATTATAATTAACTACATGTACTTACTATAGGATTAGGTTTTGGTTGAGGGTTAATTGCATGTAATTATGCATAATTTACTGTTATTATTATGGTAAGTGCATGTAACATATGTAACAAGGACAGTGTTAAATAAACTGTTACCGATAACTGTATATACTTACACAACAGTGCACTAGCATTACTTGTCATAAGTAATTTGTTGACCTTTTCATAAATGCTTGCATGAAAAAGTCGAGTGTGGGTGAATGAAGCTGTACAATACCTCTCAGCCTCCGGCAAAACCACAGATCGGCCTCGGAGACAGAGCCGTGCTCACTTGTGTATAATAAGAGTGTGTATCTACAGTGAATGTACAGTATACCGGGATGTTTTACGCATTTCAATTCCGAATAGTAAATTTGTGAAGACTTTAAAATCTACTACATGAGCAAGAAAAATCTAAATGTATTGTCTGTTCTTGCTGAAATATACTAAATATATACTAATTATATAGTTACTAAAATATATTCAAAACATACATACATACATACATACATACATATATATATATATATAAAATTGAATTTATATATATATAAATTCAAAAAATATTTTTAGCATATGTATATACGGTACAAAATATTTTTTGAATGTATAGGCTATATGTATAAATATGAGTGTGTGTGTGTTTTGAATATATTTTAGTTACTTATTTTTCCAGATTTTTTTACATTTTATATATATATATATATATAGAAAGAGAGAGAGAGAGAGAGAGAGAGAGAGAGTGTGTGTAAATAATATCTTTTAATGAAAAAAATGGCAAACAAAAGTTACTAAACGCATTTAAAAAACACATATAGGCTATATTAGCAAATACATTGTCCTAATATATTCTCACATTATGTATTTTTAAGTAGTATACATTTTTTTATAATATTGTCACATTGTATGCCTGCTTGGCCACTGATATCTCTGCTTCTTTAGGGAGTGGACAATAAGACAAACCTTTACTGTCATCCACAAAAAGAAGCCAAATCAGAGTTCAGTCGACATTGGCAATGGGATGCGGTGACCTCTGACCTCTCTGAGCCCGGCACTGGAGGTGTGATTGATAACCCCATTATAGAGAGAGAGAAACATCTCACGCAAAGTGTGCTTCACCATGATGCATGCAAACAAACAATACAGCAACACACAAGTGCAAATAACTTAAATGTTATATACCATAGCCAAGTCATTATTCGCTGAAAATATTCCCCTCCGCCAAAATCATTCTCCGTTCAGCTAATGTACATGTGTGATCATTAGAAGCATGCAATAACCAATGGCTTCTACAAAGAAAGAGTAAATAATGACAGAATTTTAATTTTTTTGGGTGGATCCCTAGTTTAATGCTTGCAAAAAGTAACGAAATACACTTTTAACACTTGATAATGAGGAAAGGGATTATGTAGATTCTAGAAGGATATAGACTGGAGAATAAGTAGCTTTAGTAGTTTAATGAAACTAGTGGTTATGGTAAGAGGCGGGACATTTCTCAAACATGCGAGCAGTTGACCAATCACAACACACTGGTCCAGGTGACCAATCACAGCACACTGGTCCAGGTGACCAATCAGAACACACTGAGCTTTATAGAGGGAGGGGCTTCATAGAGACAGGAGCTAAACAGAGCGTTACTGACAGACTGGGAAGAGAGGAGCTGCAACAATGACAAATATGGGGAAAATAATGTGGTTTTTTAACATTCGAGCATGAAAACCTGTTCTAGTACAGCCCAAAATCAACATCAAGACTTTGAAAAAGGGAATAGGTCCACTTTAATTTACAGTACGCTTAGGGACAATCACCCAAGAGTAACTGGGGCAAAGTGCCCTGCACAAGGACATAAAGCTAATAACTCAGTCCTTACAGAGCTTGAACCGCTACACCACTGGCTGCTGACTAACACTCTTATAGATTACAAGAAAATTGTGGTTTTATGGAAATCTGATGCATTTTAAGAGTGAGGTAGGAGTGGACTTTTTGAACATTTTGAAAAGAAAAAGAGTGAATTTTATCCAATAAATCCAAGGAAAGTGATTTAATATAGTGATTCATTATCTTATGATTAATAGTGATTCATCCAATGTATGGAAAATATAGTACAAAACAGAGACATAAATAAAATATAACAATAATAATGCAACATAGGAAAGAGTGAAGCATTTAAAACAAGCATAAACAAAAATATGCTGTTGGAACTGAAGCCCTAGCAGTGCTGTGTGTGTCAGATAAACAACAACAAGTGCACATACACAACCTACACACCAACTGGACAGTGAACACACTATATATACACCACAGCTTCTGTGCCAGCTCATATGACTCGTCGTCTGTACAAATGCAGTTTTTCAATATTCAACTGAAAAAAGACACACATTAGATATACACTATACTGTTCAAACGTTTGGAGTCAGTAAGATTTCATTTATTTATTTAATAAAATGACAACTTTTATTCAGCAAGGATGCATTAAAAGTCACTGTAAAGACGTTTAAAACATTTCTATTTCAAATAAATGCTGTTCTCTTGAACAAATAATCTTGAAAATAATGTATCATCATGGTTTGCATAAAAATATTAAGCAGCACAACTATTTTTAACATTGATAATAATAAGATATAAGATCAGCATATTAAAATGATTTCTGAAGGATCATGTGAAATTCAGCTTTGCATCACAGGCATAAATTACATATTAAACTATATTCAAATGACAACAGTTATTTTAAATTGTAATAATACTTCACAATATTACATTTTAATGTATTTTTGATCAAATAAATGCAGCCTTGGTGAGCAGAAGAGACTCTTACCAACTCCATACTTTTAAACGGTAGTATATATGTCACAATAAAACTATTTCAGGCTAAACAAATGTAGAAAAATGTGCATAATAGAATCATTAGTGTTTGCAAAATGCAAGCATCACTACTCCTCATAACTTAAAGTTAATGATTTGAACAAACTCATAAGCCTAAGTATTAAACTTTGGCTTATAACCCGTTTACTGTAAATTAAAGTAAGGAATGAGTGTTTTTTTAGCATAGTGTTATTCAGTTAGGGTCCTATTGCGTTCTGGTTTCTACAAATGACTTGGTCAACCAGAATGCAATAGGACCCTAGTAACTGAATAACACTATGCTAAAAAAACACCCAGAACACCTTATCAACCGCATAGCCTAAGGTGCGTAAACATTTTATTTATCCTCTACTTTATTTACTAATCACGCTTTTGTTCAAACAAGGGAAGAAAATACAGTAGATAAGCAGTGAACAGCCACTGTCAATATGGCTGTCATTACACATTTAGGATGTTTCTCTTTTCTGACACACACAGCTGAATTCACAGACACACAAGTTGATGTTGAACACACATCTCACACTGTAGCAATGCCACCCTCCTGTGGTCATACAGCAGGATCACAAGAGGACAAGAGTCTTAGCTAAAGATGAGATTTAGTTTAAACCGTCTTTACTTCAATCCTTTCATATCTTCATAAGTAGCTAGAACTCAAATACAAGTGTTTTACTCACCCTCAGGTTGTTCCAAACCCGTATGCAGTTATATTGTTCTGAGGAGCACAAAAGATGAAATGTTGATTTTTATTTTTATTTTTTTATTTTTTTTTACAGAATTGTTTTATACAATAACAATTCACATTGATGTGACCATTTCTCATTATTCAACCAACGACCGCTGAAGTGTTAACTAAACTAAAAATATTTAGTTTTTGCTTATTAAAATAAAATAAAATAAAATATTAGATGAAAAAATGGAAAATATTAGATGAAAAAATGGAAAATATTAAATGAAAATGAGAAACGTTGCCTTGACATTTAATTAGAAAATAGGTAGATAGATAAAAAATAATATAGAAATAAAGAAAATGGGTAAATAGGTTTAGAAATATTAAAATAAAATTGACAAAAATACAACAAAACTACTAAAACTTAAAAGTATTGAAACTAAAATAAAAAACTGAAAACAAAAATAAAAGCTAATTCAAAATATTAATAAATTCTACAATAATACATACAGTATATAATACTAAAATAACACCGGACGTTAGTCGTTATTCAGAGAAGTTCCAAAATGCAACACACACACACACACACACACACACACACACACACACACACACACACACACACACACACACACGCACACACACACACACACACACACACACACACACACACGTTGGGTTTCCATGTTTAATGGGAATTTTCCATAGACATAATAATTTAATATCCTATAATATCCATAATAATTGAACATAATAATACCCACAAGAATAAGGATTTTGGATATTGCCATCTTTGTGGGGACATTTTGTCTCCATAACGTAGGGTTTACCTCACCCACACACACACACGCACGCACGCACGCACGCGCACACACACACAGGTTTAATGCCCCATAAACATCCAGTCTAAAGAAAGCATAACTTACAGGAAAGATCCTGATCATTTGAATTTATAACTTTGATTTCTGGAAATCATATTTCCATTAATCTAACACCAGCCATCGTGACACACATCTGACATGTGACAATACAATCATTTATAATATGGGGGAGCCCTCCACTCACACTAACTGATGGCATTGCTAATGTAATTACAGTGAGATTATCATGTGTGCATGGCACTCCAGATGGCACCCTTCAAAACGGTTGCAGATCAGCGGGCATTGCTGACAGGACAATTATACATTCAGATAACACATATCCAACATGAGCTGTACTCATTCTCATATACTCAGCCTTCACATAACATTCACGATCACACATTTGGCCATGCATACATGCAAATTATACATCTACAATCCTCAAATGTTAATGTCATCGATTAAAACCCCAGTTTGTGATTAAAAATGAAATGGTGCAGAGATTCGCAATCTACACAAAGCATGGTCTCTGTTTACCTTAATCCTTCTTAAGAAGGAACTGTGGGCTTCATTACACCGATCTCATTCGTTCTGATCTGGGGCATCAAGAGCTTTCAGTGTTTGTCCAATACTGTGAACAAAACACTCGGTCAATTAGATTTTATCTGACAACCATGATCGTGGTGTTGCTGCTAAATATCACAATCTCTATCTTTCACACTCAAACACACCTGGATATTCCATCACAGTGTTTTAATCTGTGCATTGCAGATAACGTTTGATGAAGAGCAAAAAAATTACCTATTGAACATAAGCAATATTTACCGAGGTTAACCAGTTTTACCATTGTGCATACAGCATCATTGAAATAATAATCTGAAAAACTTTAACCCTCAAGATCTGATATGAAAGCTGTTTTGGTTACTGCAATACTGCCGTATTAATCAAAATAAGTAACTTTTGGGCCTTTTCTTATATAAAACCATCAACATATTCGATAGCACAATCACAGTGAAACTACCATTTACAGCCATTAGTTAAAAAAGTTTTAAACATGGTTCCAGCTTAATTACACAGCTTTATGGACCTGTACCATGGTATTCTTTGAAGTTCCTTTTGATGAACATGTAGGCCTACATGAATATGGTAAACACTGAGTACAGGGGTCTCAGTCTCCCAAATATGATCATCCTGGTGTGAGGGACCCACATTCTAAAATTTAAAAGGTATCCATTTATACTGTGAGAAATTACTTGTGTGTAAAATATTATTTGGAAAATATTAGATGTATCATTTATTTATTTATGCATGTATGTAAATGTATTTATATTATTAGGCCTATTTATTTATTTAAATCTAATTTTATTATTTATTTTTATAATTATATATCAATTTTTACATTTTTTATACTGTTGTAAACTTTTCCACAGACCTCCTATTGTGGTATAGGACACTCTTGCGCCCCTGGACCCCAATTTTTTTTTTAAAACTGCTCTGCCATGCATGAAAGTATAAAGTACCATAATATTAATAATCTGATACCATCACTGTACCATAATATCAAATTACTTTAATTAAGGGCTGATAACATTAAATTATTAAACGAAACAACTTATTAATTAATCAACATGCATAGACCCTTTATATCTTAAAATCTCGAGATTTAAATCTAGTTTTGCATTACAGCAATAGTACTTTCTGATGTTTTTGTGTGTAGCCTAATTGTTGGGTATTCAGAATATAAAACATATATTAAAAGGCAAAGACTTCATAACAACTACATCAGCAACAAAACACAGAACACACTCACACACTCCTACCTACCTCCCACCCTCTCCTCTCCTCTCTCAGTTTCAGTGACTGGTTAGAATAGAAATGGCAGCTTCTGAGGATCCCTAAACGACTCTGGCAAATTAAGGAGAAATGCATCCTTTGAAATGGATTAACTGATTAACGGGAATGTCAACAGTCCAGTCGTGAGCTGTAACGACAGACAGAAGAGGAACCAGTGGCGTATATCTTTTCAAACAGCAGCGTCTGTCTGTCTATCTGTGTGAAGTATATTGGGGTAAGAGAGACGTCGATTAGCATTAGCACTGTTAGCTCCGCTTCTGCTTTCGCCCGCCCGAGCTTTCGCCCTGTTCCCGCCGCATTCCCTGCCGCTCCGCCCCGCTCTGCTCTTACGCGCTGCCGAGGCTCCTGCGGCCGCTGCTACCGCTGTGGGCTGCGGGTCATGAAAAGCTGCTTTTGTCCGAAAAGGAAGGACGCAGTGCATTTTACAGTTAAGTCATTGTGGAGTTTAATGGGTATATTGCTATTTGCACAAATATTGAGAAGAATAAGGAATATTTTGGAAATTAAATTGGGTTAGCTTGTTAGCTCGACTAGTATAAGTATAGAATATCTCTAAGGAGTCTCCTAGCAACCTGCCGGCTAATGCTAATGGCTAAAATTGGGCTTCAGCCAAATGATGAAACTGACTATTATTTATTCATATTATGGACTCAATATATTATAATAACACCTAGATACGTTTATGAAATGTTTTAAAGAGTTGTGAATTGTTTAGCAGGATAGTAAATAATATTGAGTAGTGTTACTGTGAAGAATAATGATTTATTACATGTTTGCTTGAAGTAGTTACATATCTGGTCATTTAAACAAAAACGGAGATGTTTCATGGTTATGAGGGAATAGAAATATGGATAAGGTGCTATAGGCTATATTAATTTATTATGCAGAGCATTGCTTGTCTATTGGGCAATATTTAATCTGCTTTGTAAATCAAATTTAAGAGTGTCATATTTTCATTTAAGTGTGTCTTTTAATTCTGTGTTCATGATTCAGATCAGTCTTTCCGAGGGTATTAATTCGCCCTTACACAAATTAAGGCTTAAGGAGACCTAAAAAAAGTAGTCCTGGTTTCCAATACATGGATAAACATCTTTAAATTAGGATTTACTTGAGATTCAAATGTAAAATGAAGCCTAGAAAACGTAACAAAATTAAGTGAGTGTTTATGCTTAAACTTTTTTTGTAAAATGAATAAAAAAGTAATAGATATCTGTTGTACAGTAAGTTGTATTTCCAAACTTTGAAGTGTTGCTAATACTCCTTAGACATTTAAATTTAGATAGCGTATTGATGTAATGTATTCTCTTCAGTTTATTCCCTAAATGTTCATTACTTGGTCTTTAAAAGGTCTTAAATGTACCTTCATAAAGCCTATACAGAAACCCTGCAGATGTCTGACCTGTTATACAGTGTCGGCTGTTATTAAATTTACAGAAAGCAAGTGGCTGTGTAAACAGAGTTAATGCTGTAAGAAATAAATGCTCTCATGATTGGCTCTTTGAAAATGTTGAAATTGAATTTTCAGATCAGATTATCACCAAGATGCCTAATGAATTTGATAAGGCAAGTATGACATACCTATTTTGTTGTCAAATACTCCAGCATGGGTTAGACTAATCCGCATGTTGTTACGGCCAGAGTGTCTTCTGAATGCTGCTCTTGTTTGTGAGATTTGGAGCCGTAATGTATGATTCATTTATAGACCAAAAGCTGCTTCGTATTTGTACGATAAATGTTGATATTGTATGTATTTTCTATAATGCTCTGGCCTGGATTCATTCCAAATTTGTGCCACTGGTGTTGACATATTTCCATATTTTGATTAGCACCAGATCGCTTTTGATTTTAAGTCTCAAAATTCTTTTGTATAGCTGTTTTCATACTGTTTATGAGTTCTTCCATGTTATACTTTTCACCATCCAACTATACATGCATGCATATTGCATATACATTACTGGATGTGGCTGCTATAACCTGTGCTCATGGATTTGATTAGTTTCCTGAGATGATGTTTGCTTTATCCACCTGTTCAAACAAGCATGCTTTCTTAGAGAGGTGATGTAAACTTGAACAAGCAATGAAACGCTCAGGGCTCAAAAAAAAAAAAAAAAAAAGGATTTGTTTTCCTACTGGCATAGTTGGGATAGTAGATCTGATTTTGATTTGCCCTGTACATTTTTTCACTAGCCAGTAAGTGTTTTTATCAACATATTTTTAGCATTTAGTCGAATTACATTAATGCATTTAGCAGACACTTTTACAAAAGAGGAACTAAAGCACATGAAAGAGCTAACAATATTCGTAATATACAATGCTAGGTTTATTAAACAACTATAATTAGGAATAACTCAAAAAAACAAACCATGTACGAACTGAATTGACAGCATAAATGCAGCAGTGAAGCGTCTCTCAATCTGGCTCTGGGCCGTCCTTATTGTTGAGCCCTGAAATATCTCCCAGACTCCTCGGTTGGCAGTGTCTGTGCCATCTGAGGCTTCTCTGTCCTCCTGGCAGATGAGTGATATGAAAGCAGATCTGTCCCTAATGTCCGCGAGGCATCGCAGAGCCTTTCCTGCTCATGTTTCAGGAAGGATGCATCTGTTCTTTATGATAATTGCTTTGGTGTGCATTTGTTTATGAAGATTCATCATATATAGGCTATACTAGTTGAAAGACCAGCGTGAATTTTGCTTTATTGTGATTTATCCAATAGGACATCATTGATGAGAGTAACGTTCCTCTTTTTGGGGTAGGGATAGGAAAGCCTATTGCTAATACCAGTGTACTTCTGCCAACATTTGATTGTTTAATAAGACTATTCTAAGACCATGTTTATTCAAGAATATGTCCTTCTTGGCTACACGCTCGTTTACATGCATTTTCATCTGTCTAAGTCCAATCTGACTGCAGATTCCAAAAGTACTGTTTATATGTACCCTAAACTTTCCAATCCACTTCAAATACTCATTAGCGATGTTTAAATGCACTAATTTTCATCTATTGAAATGAATCCAGTCCAATTTAAGATTCTATATAAACAAGTTCTGTTTATATGAGCCCTAAACGTAGTAATCCCATTCAAATTAGGGCTGCGTGATTAATCAAAATCAAACCGAAATTGTGATTTGACGTTGAGCGATTATTAAATAGCAAAGGCTACGTTTTTCAATTGAATATGCACAGTGTGCTGTACTGTGTTAGTGAAGAGTGTCTCTGTAAATGCTGCTCCATCTCTGAAAAGCACTGCGAGTTTGAGTCGCTTATAATGTAACATGTGACAAACATCTTCCCAAACTCGTAATGTGAAGTGTTCATAAATCCGTTGTCCAACAAAAGACATTTAATAACATGTTTTTACTCACTTATTTTACAGTATTCTAGTGCTTCTCACAAAAGTAGGCTATAGATCACTAAAGGAACTCGATTGACGATATGAAGCGAGTAAAAACAAGTTGTTAAATGTCTTTTGTTGGACACAGATTAGCTGTGTCGATTAGCATTGCATTATAAATTAAGAAAACACCAGAGAAGGCTTGAAGAACTCAAATACACCATATATTGTCGCAGTCGTGTGTTTATTGTCTTCATGTTTAATCAGTCAGATCGTTTCTATCATCTTTTTATTCCGCTACAGTGCTAGCTTCACCTTAGGGATTTCCTGAAAACATCATTATATTACTTCTCTGAGTCAAATGTGGAGTTTCTGCTCGAGGGTGTCCTCTGGCTTCCAGTGTCAATGAACAGACGTGTGTTTAGCGCTCACTAATGGTCACTCCATCCTATTTTGGGTAAAAAAAATATGAAAAATAATACTTCTCTCTCTCTCTAAAGAAATGTATATGTGTTTTCTGCAGTGTACAGGAGTTTTTTCCCCAACCGTGGATGCATAAGAAGCTCATATTTCATACTTCAGCTCGTTTTTGATTTTGCATACCTCCTGAGTCCTGACGAACGTTCATCTATAATGAATCCAGTCCAACTTCAGATTCTGAAAGTTCTGTTTATATGAACCCTACCCTAGGCTAAATGTTGCAATCACATTCACATAATTGATTACATATGCAGCCGCTGTGTATTTTAATGCTGGTTCAGCTTGGTTTAATCTTAATTAGTGATAGTGCTGGTCTTGCTGGTTAAACTACTTTGGAGGCTCGATGTGTGCACAGCCCAGCATCCAGAACACTATTTTGCTGGCTATATAAATCATATGCATCATAAAGGGAGGCTCCATAAATCAGAATATCAATGAATAATGAATGAATGGCTCAATAATAATGAAAGGATATTGGGAGCGTTCCACTCTTTACCCCTTTTCTCAGCTGGGTTCTGCAATCCTCTTTCAGATCTTTAACACGTTTCTACTAACTTCTAACTATAACTAACTAAGATCAGACTAGTTTGTAGAGCATATTTTTAGTCATTTAATTCAGAATTGCATAGGCCATTGCAATACAAGCTGGTTTTAATATAACAGTCAATTATTTAAATATAGGACTAATACAGTTCATATTCATAATCAATTTCTCATGACTATTTGTTAATTAAATAGTTTGAAACAGCAGTATGTTTGCAGTTTGTCATTTTGATTGTTGATTTGAGTGCTCTTGTTTTGTTTTGTGTTTTGCATTGTTATAGTTTTGAAAAGTAAACTTTGTGCGAATATAATCCCATGCTCAAGCACTGACGCTACCGCTTTCTGGTTCGAAACCAGCAGGTTTAAGTGTTTTCTTGGCCAGAACAGCCTTTTCTTGAGTAGAATTGAATTGGACCAAGTTGGGCATATCACGAGTTGAAAAGGGATTAATGAAATCTACACTGTAAAAAATGATTTTTTGGTGAAGTAAATACTACTGAAAAAAAACCAATGTAATTTACATGAAAAAGTTAGTTCAGGCAAGAATTAAAAAAACTAAGTAAATTCCATATCAGTACTATTTCTACCGAGTAGAAATGAAAGCGTAAATATCAACTCAATAAAATTAAGTAAAAATTACTCAACTTTTCTGATACTGGGGTTCCCATCATACCTTGAATAATTAATGAGGTTCATTTTTCACTGGTTTCCAGCTGTATTTACACTGTTTTATCATTGCTTTTGTTGTCAGGATTAGTAACTTGCCATTTTGTGACATTTCGAGTAAATTTTCTGCTCAGAATGACACATTCAAACACAAAAATGATCCATCAAATGTTACCGTCATTGTGTATTGTCTACCAAGTATTGAGGTCTTTGCATTCACATGATGCTTAACATCTGACATGATGTAGTATAAATTACTTAGATAATCTAAGTAAAGCACATACTATAAATGACTGGTATAATTCAATATTATTGTTTGAGTCAAATGTAATGCAAAGGAAATTTCAACTAAATCGATATTAATCAACCTTTAACTAGCCAAGATAAAATTACTTATTTTCTTTGTTACTTTCACTTAACTAGGTTAAGTGAAGTTTACTTAATTCCATATTCCAAGTAAATTTAACGTAAAGATTTCTAATTAAAGCTACTGATAAATATGTTTAGGTTTTTACTTGGCAAATCTTTGTAAATTTACTAGCATTTTCTGAGTGGAAAAAGTTGCCTAGCTTTTTTCAAGTAAATCCTACTCCAAATTTTTTTCAGTGTAGGATGTTGCAGTCTTGATTCACATTAAACTAAACTACAATATATGATTTCCTTGACTGCATTCCTTCCGTTAACGAATGCAGTCTATTCCTGTTGGGTTTTCTCACTGTTGACTCCTGAGATCATCGTGTCACACCTTTTTTTTGTTGGCTCTATAGAGTTCTCACATGCTCTCGGTTTGATCTCGCTCTCTTTCTTCTCCTCTCTCTGCTGTTTGCTTGGCTGCAATCTGCTTCCATGTGCACCAGTGATTTGACACAGCTTCTTTGTGGCTTGTTTGCAGAGCGCGGAGGGCAGGCCTGGTTGCCAAGGTTGCCTCCAAAGCGCTTAGCTTCATCCAAAGACTGTGAATCATTTGTATTCAGCTACATAACTCTTCAGATGCGCAGGAAGAACAAACCCTGACTCCAAAATCAGTTGATTTGTGAAGTGCATGATGGAGACGAAACCAGAATGCCTTTACAACCAGTAAATCACTCGCATATGTGACCAAATTGAATGTTAGGCAACTAAAAATGTCTTTAATTAGCCAATGCTATTAAATTGTAGGATTTCAGTCATCTGTGATTGAGTTAAAGGCAAAAAATAAGTTTGGCGCAATATAAATTCATTGCTTGCTGCTGAGCTTTGCGCACTGTCGCTTGGCTGAGAGCGTCCACTGTTGCTTTCTTTCACACACACACACACTCAACGTGAGAGAAGGAGAGAGACTTCCACACATGCCACGTAAAGAGAATTGACACGCTAGATTTAAATGCAGGGCTCGACAATAAGGACTGCCCGATGGCCAAGAGTTATTACTGTCTATGATCGGGCCAGAGCTGCATCGTCATGAAAGTTGATCTTTTGCACATGTTTTTAAGCCTTGCCAGTTTAAACATTCAAATAACTCAAAGTTATTGAAAAGCCTCAAAAGATAATGAATTGAGCTCTCTTTTACGAACGGACAAATGCCCATCTTGGCGAGTATCCTAGTAAACATAGTCGATTATGTGTTAAGTGAACGGAAATAGTGGAGAAAGAAGACGCACGTGTTACAGTATCAGTATACTGGATCTGTGCATTATGGCTTAAAGTGACAGCAGCCTAATATTCCTGCTGATGTCTTTAATGTGTTATTAATGTTAATCACACAACAAAAGACTCACTGCAAAAAAAAAAAAATCACTTAATGCTCTTGACTGAATAACTTTTGTAACTTAAGGACTGTAACTTAAGTAACTGTAATAACGATTCAACTATATTTAATTTGTACAGTGAAGACTATGCAGTGTTATTTTACATTTGCTTATTCCATTTCTGTACCTAATCTACCTTATATGTATCTAACTACTGTTAGATTTACCTGATAAACCTAATAAGCACTGTTTATTTAATTTTTAACTTTGTTCTATTGTGTTTATTTGTGCTATCCATGTAAAAAGTTTTCGTCCAATAGTGTCTGTGTAGTCAAATCAATAGGGCTGGGTATCGAGTTTGATTCTTTTTAGGCACGGAATCCAGAAGAATTTTAACGGGAAAACAGAATTAACTCACATTAAACTAGGCATCTTGTAAAGTGTGCTTATCTTTAAGGTTAGCTGCATTAACATTTTAGCTTTCTTGTTTTTTTTTCCCTCTTCACTTTAATGTTACAGCCTCTGCTATAACATTGGTATCGAAAAAAAGTATTGTTCAGGAACCGGTATTGAAGTCATGGTATCGGTACCCTACAAATCAATAATATTACCGAATATTACACTGCACACACTCATGCCTATCAGTTTTTCCTCAACTCTTTGCTTAATCTGTTGATCTCTGGTAGACATGCAAGTTTTCCACTTTTACCCCCAAGACTGTAAGTTCTTGTTCACTATAAGCTCTCAGTGTGTATACTCATACACAGACTTCATTATCAGAATCCTGCTAATTGTAATAGTCTTGGAATTTAGATATTTTTCCCTTGAAGTAGTTAATGTGTAAGATTAGAGGAACAGTTGATAAGGAAAGGACGTGTTGCTTGTCGTCTGGCTCAATGTTTCGTCTCCTCCCTCTTGTGCTTTCCATCTAGACTCTTGATCTATTCTGCAGAATATTGTTCTCTGTTCAAACCGGTTCAAACATGTCTTTTACACAGTGACTTGGTTTCATTTGTCAGCTTGTCTTCATGTTTTGGCAGTGCCGTCGTGTTTTTATTCTGCTCTGTGTTGTCTCAGAGATATGTTTGAGTATCAGCTTGAGTACATGTGAACATTTTAGTAAGTGTGTTGACTTTTCAAAGATCTTTTCAATTACTAACAGTAACAAACAATATAGGCCATATTTGGCATCATTTTATACTCGAACTAAGAGGGAATTTTAAATGAAGCATTACGGAAATTAACTGGAATGAACTAAATCATGAAAAAAAGGTGTCATGCAAGATTTTGTGCTTTAATGAAAGTCTATAGACTATTTGTGTGTTTGGATAGTATTAAACACAATTCAATGGGAAAACAATATGCTGCAATGTTGTTGATTGGTCTCATGTAATAGTGATTCAAAGAACCCAGAGTGGATAGTTTTTTCTTTTTCCTTTTCCAAGTCCTTAAATAAATGTTGTGAAGTTCACGTTTGGATTGTCACCCTCATCTATAAATATACGAGTAAAATCAACTACATTTGTTCCAGGGTAAATTCACTTAATCTCATTACATGTATTGATCAGGTCAGTGTAGTGTCATTACTAGCAACTGAAATGTTCACCATAGTTAATGGATTGTACGTTAGATACGTTACAGTCTCTGTAGTTTTTAATCACATTGCTGCATAGTTTAACTTCTTTAAAAAAATAATAAAACAAAAAACAGCATAAAAATGCCATTTTATTAGCACATCCTACTGAAAGTCATGCTGTTCATGGAAATCCCCAGTTCATTCCTATGGGATGTTATGAGGTAGCAACTAGCAACCGAAACCAAGGGTAGAGTCTAACAAAAGTTAATTTTCTTTTGTAGACAAAACAAACACTATTTAGGCTGATCCGACATGTTCTGTCAAGTGGTTCGGTGTTTAGCGTGTAAATGTTTTAACGGCACTCTTGTCTTCTCAGAATTCCTCCATGATGCCTGAGGTACGGGACCTTTCCGACGCCCTGCCAGAGATGCCCATGGACCCGATCACGGGCGTAGGAGTCGTGGCCTCGAGAAACAGAGCTCCCACCGGCTATGATGTGGTGAGTGTGTCCTATACGGTTATGCAGAGGGTGAAGATAGCGTAGAAAGTGCATAAGGAAGGAAAACTCTTTGTTCCTCCAAAGCAATTGTCAATAAATGACATCTGTTCTTCTAGTATTTTGGGGGGTTTGGTGTAGTGCCTAGCATGCTGTTTCTACACGAGACACTATTGCTGTATTTAAAAACCTAGTGAGACATAGATTAATATGGGTTTCTCAATGATGCCAATATTTACATTTCACATTTACAGTAATTCATTTACAGACACTTATTTTTACAAGAGCTGATTTTATTTTATTTAAATCAACATTGATGATAATAAAAAGATGTCTTTCTTGAACAGCAAATCCGCATATTAGAATGATTTCTGAAGGATCATGTGACACTGAAGACTGGAGTAATGATGCTGAAAATTCAAGTTTGATCACAGGAATGAATAATATTTTACAATATATTCAAACAGAAAACAGTTTACTGTATTTTTAATCAAATAATTGCAGCTGTACTGAGCATGAGAGACTCCTTTCAAAAACATGAAAAAAATCTATATAAAGGATATATTGTTTTTGTACACAATATTTTCTCAAAATTATGAAACACACTGTTGATTAATTTACTAGTCTGTTGGTTGATTTTGGAGCTGACACGAGGGCAACTAGCACTACGGTTAATTTGGGCAAGCAGATTATGTTATTGTGCGATAATCTGATAATGGTCAAATACCAGCTAAATAACCATCTCAGCGATAGTTGTGGGCGATATGACCAAAGTCTTATAGCACAAAATTAGTCATTTTATTATGATAACGGTATAGAATAAACTATAGTTCATTTTGCTTTAAATAAAGTTTCAACATTTTTGAGAACATTGAAAGTTAATAATTCTTATCACCAATTTCAATGTCACAAAAAAAACCTAATACTAGCTTAAGTAAAAAAACAACAACATAAAACTCTTAAGCTTACTGAAGACAAGTAAACAGTCAGAAACTAATTACAGTAATAGGACAAAACTACAATAGAACAAAAGCACAAATGAAATAGGCCTGCCTGAAAAACTTCAAGCTCTAGAAATAAGAACTGCATAAATATACTACATAAATTGAATAAAGTAATTAAATGTACAAAAACCAGTGCATAGTCTTCACTGTGCAAATTAAATATAGCCTACATTTATTCTTATTAAAGCTACAGACGTGATTGAGTCAAGAGCAGTGAGTGATTACCTTCATCTTTCTTTTGTTTGATTAGCATGAATGACACAGACGGCAGCAGGTATATTAGGCTGCTGTCACTTTAAAACTGCACTGTGCAGTTTGCACTGATCTACAGTACTCAACATTTGAAGTGGATCAAAAAAGTTGTCCTAAGTCAGGAATTCATATATAACTTATGAAAGGTTTTGATCCACTTCAAATGTTGAGAAGAGTTCTCGCGAGAGCACAAGTTGAATTTGCTCAGCGAGTTACTCTGGCGTCGAGTAATGATGATCATTAAAGGTCCCGTTCTTCGTGATCCCATGTTTCAAACTTTAGTTAGTGTGTAATGTTGTTGTTAGAGTATAAATAATATCTGTAAAATTATAAAGCTCAAAGTTCAATGCCAAGCGAGATATTTTATTTAACAGAAGTCGCCTACAGCGAACGGCCCGTTTGGACTACATCCCTCTACTTCCTTCTTTAATGACGTCACTAGAACCGTTTTTTGACTAACCTCCACCCACAGGAGTGCTCCCTCAACTCTACCGAAATTCGTTTATGTACTTGCGCACTTCTTATAACTTACTGTGTTTACTCAAAAGTAAAACTGACGCTTCATCTTTTGTGTGATGTACAATAAACTTTATTAAACTCATCAGTATATGTTTGATCATCATTCAGACAGCAGACTTGTAGGCTATTAATAAATAATGGATAGGCTACATACAAGCAGATGACAAATACGTTATAATAACCGTAATTAAACTACTAAACTATACCTGTTTCATCTCTATACAGCACTCTGACTCTATAGGCATTATTGTCCGACTCGAAATGAACACCGTTACTGAGAGTTTCTGATATTATCATCATTCCGTGAGGTGATATTGTCCTGAGAGACTGAGCGCGAGCTCATGAAGCTCCGCCCCCTGGGTCGTCCAGCAGCAGCTTATTTGCATTTAAAGGGCACACACTAAAACAGCGCGTTTTTCTGAGCCCCAAAAAATGACAATTTAAACATGCTGTAAAAAAATGATCTGTTGGGTATTTTGAGCTGAAACTTCACATACACACTCTGGGGACATCAGAGACTTATTTTACATCTTGTGAAAAGGGGCATAATACGGGACCTTTAAATATGCCATTGTATCCAAGCTGCACCAATCACATCGGGTTATCTGATATAGGCGGGCCAGAGGCGAGCTAAACAGAAGACGACAGCGCTGTGGCGTCGAAGTCATTAGTAAACATTGCAAGATGGCTATGGATGAACACCAGTTGTTTGAAACGGCTTTGGCCGCTACAATGAACGAGTTAGACTTGGCTTTTTATCTACAACAGGAACAGAAGACGCCACTCGAATCGTTCCTCTGCAGGAAGGACGTTTTTGCTGTTTTGCCGACCGGATACGGCAAGAGTCTAATCTACCAGTTAGCTCCGCTGGTAGCTAAGCGTATGGGGCTTGTTGTGATTGGTCGTAGTGTTATCCAATTGCGTGCAGTGAGATTTTCAAATGCATGCTTGGTGCCGCCCCTCGAGCTGGCCGAGTTTCATTAGTCGACGCCAGACCATTAATCTTTCAGATTTAGGTCTGGATTTCCAGGCTAGTAATATACTGATACACATGCGCTTTCTTTCCCAACTGTTTACATTCACTTAAGACATAAATGACTGTTTACAACAGGGGTGCCCAATCCTGCTCCTGCCGATCGACTGTCCTGCACAGTTCATCTCCAACCCTAATCAAACACACCTGCCTTTAATTTTCAAGTGATCCTGAAGACATTAATTGGTTGCTTCAGGTGTGTTTGATTAGGGTTGGAGATGAACTGTGCAGGACAGTCGATCGGCAGGAGCAGGATTGGGCACCCCTGGTTTACAAGGATACTTGCAAAGAGGGACATTTGGAAACATAAGTGTGTGTATTTGACCGTTCAAGCTTAATAAGTCGCCAAAAAGAACGCATGAGCAGTGATTTATGTGCACGTGTTTCAGGTGTGCACTCGGACAGTGCACGTAAATGTGAGAAATGTGAGTGAAACAGACTGCTGTAATATGACATGCCTTGTGTAATTGTTGATATGTAATACTAGAACGATGTTGGATGTATTTCTCTTTAGAGTTAATATCAACAAAGAGCCCTGGAGACATGCACACAAACCATGTTGATCTCAGTTGCAGAAAATCCCTTGTCATAGTGTTCATAGTTAACAGGCTGGGAGAAATATGATCTGTGTGTGGTTTAAAGGGATGACGTTTAAAGGCTCACAGCTATGCAGGCGATATCTACGTAATCACACCACCTGAACTATCAAGGAGACGTCTTTAAGAATGTGTTTGCGTATAGTGTCAATGTTCTGCTCTCACTGTAACATCTACTTCATTTTGTAAGATCTCCCGGAGACTGTTTTCACAAAACCTTTTGGAAAAATGCCACAGCATAGCATAGGATCGTCAGGATTAATGTTTACATGTTGCACCCATAGACTGTAAAAAATATGGACAAAGCGTCTGTGACGTTACCCATAGACTTTCTGAAGAACGGGTTTGAAGCCGTTTATGGGGGGTATGGGCGGCGCCATCTTGGAAAATCTTGGGAAATCCTAACCCCGCCCACCTTCTGACGCAGCGCGCGTCACTCAACTAGCTCTGCTTATCTCTGTGTATATTTTAGGCAACGAAATATGTTATAAAACACCAAACTAACTCTTTTCGTTTTCATTTAAAGAAATCTTAAACATTATAGCCACATAAATGTTATTCACTGCACATAACGTTTGCCTGTTTATAACAAAACGAAATATAAAACACAAACCTGCCTCTTTTCATTTTAAATATAATATAAAAATATTTAAAATTTTAATATGGTCCAGGCAATATGTGCATTTGTACTAAACAACAGATGTTGCAGTAAACAACATTACAGATCATATTCGTTGTATTAAAATGACAAAACTCAACCCAGTCTCTTTTTGTTAAATTTCAGTTTTATCAATATAAAAGTATAAGTAAAAGGTAAAGTTACAAGAAGCTATACAAATAAAGCAAACAATTCAGTCAAACATAAAAAGTCAGCGCTCGATCTAGTCTAACCATACAACGGTACAGTTAAATAGCTTATAAAGTTATGAAACTTACTCAGCCAAAACGATTGCCCAGGGAACAAATTATAGATTTACGTTACGAGACCAAAGATCGCCCGTTAGATATACACAAGACGAATCATGTTTAACCACTACAGAGACGCCAGAGACCGCGGCACCTCAGAACGTCTAGCCGAGGAAAGGCTGTTCCAGGCGGGGTACATCGCGCTGAGCGCCCGGTCATCGCTGGATCTCACAACTGGATAAAATTTTCATAAATCTTTAAATAAACCACAGATTTGAGCTTTAAACAACTACATTCTCGCCTGAAAACTTCTTAAAACTACATTTCACGATACAGAAACAGTAGTATTATATGTCAACTGTATTAAAAAATGGCGCTTCTTGTTGTCATTCTCCGTGGCGCTGCCCTGTCAGCTGTCAATCAAGCTGTCAATCAAAGTTAACCACGCCCTTATTGTCATACATTTTATATCTAAATACGATCTAAACTAACGAGTTAGAAAAAAATTCACCCCCCTCACAGTTGTCAGGCACTCGGAAGCTATCGAAAAATACAATAAAAGTCCATGGGACCAACCTGTAAAAACATGAATTTATGCTGTGAAAACGGACATTTTAACATGGGGGCTATGGACATTTGCTCCCTTTTGGGACCTGCCCCTAGCGGATTTTCGATGTATTGCAGTTTTTCGCACTTCCGGGTAGGCTTCATTTTTCAGATCAGAATGTTGCCGCTTGGTTGCATCTCATGAACGTCGCATAACACCTTAGAAAGTACATTTCTGCTTACAGGCCCAGTTTCTGACGTTTTGTGCCGTACATTTTTTTTTTTTTTTTTTGCACCATTGCATTTGTGTTTTTTTTGGGCAGGAACTCGCTCATGATCTGGATCTACTTTGGCAACAGAAGACGCAGTGGGGTTGTTGTGTTTCCTTTAGCTGTCCCGGTCGTTGTCGTCACTCCAGCGCAGAGCTTAACAAAGCTTCCTGTGTGGATTGCTTGAGTGTGTGAAAGCAGGGTCTGTTGATAGCACCCATTCCACCCCCAAAACGTCTTCTCAAATGGCAGAATCGCTGTAGTCTACACGCAGCGCATCAGAACTAGAGAGAGAGAAATCTGTTGTTTCCAACACTAACAGTGAGCTACTTGTGTCTTTCTGTCTGTTCAATATCAAACTACAGAAGTCTGAGGTTTGACTCTTGGACAACCCCTAAAATCGGGGCTCTTCAATGACTTCATTGAGTCATTACTTTGTCAGATATCCTTCCAAGGTGTCTTTTAATTGGTTCGAATGAATGTAGGCATTGTTATTTGTTTGTTGTTTACAGACAATTCTTTCTTTTTGTTAATTATTAATATCAAACGGCCTACATCAATTTCAAATTTCCTTTAAAGATGGGCAAAGAAAGGGTTTCAATATTCATCCAATTTTAGTATCCAGGTGAAACTCAAATATCGAATATTGTGCAAAAGTTTGTGTATTTCAGTAATTCAAATTAAAAGGTGAAACTAATATATTTAGTATATATAACTATATACATATGCATGAATATACTTTTCAGAGGGCCGACATTCCTGTATTTAAAATCCTTTTTTTTTTATTGATTTCATGTAATATTCTAATTTTCTGAGATTTTGAATTTGGGGTTTTCATAAGATGTAAGCCATAATCATCAAAACTATAACTTTTGCACGATATTCTAATTTTTCGAGTTTCACTTGTACATTGGTACAGATGTTATGAATATTATGAGGGTGTTATGCCTGTCTTTTGCATCACTAACGATTGATTTAGCTAATTAATGGTGCTTTCAAGGTAAAGCATTATTATTATTGTTCAGTCTTTGGCATTTAAACAAATTGAATGGTTAGCGACTTCTTTTTATATGAAGTTAGCTGATACTGAGCAGGACAACGACAAAGTTTGGTGCAATTTTACAGTTTTATTACAGCAGGAATAGAGGAAGTACCATTTTAGCTAGCCTTGACTTCTTACCTACTGGCCTTGCATTTGCTTCCTCAAAGCGTAGGCCATGGGCAGAGAATCGGAAGATAAAGCGATCTTCAGTCTTCAATGGGCTCTATAAAATGTGCAAACTTTTTTTTTCTCCCTTTTTTTTCTTTTTCATGCCAAATTATATCATCAATGTGAGTGAAATGTTTGTTTGAAAAATGAACATGAATTTGCATCTCAGTATTTGGATTGTGTCTCTTTTGCTTTAATGACAGCGGCATTTGAGCTACATGAACAAATGTGATGATCATGTTTTCCAGGTTGATCTGAGATGTTTCATAGAGCATCTTGAGCCTCAATGGAAGCCAGAACTTAAGATCACATGGTCAATGTCACAAATTTACTTACATTTCAGTCTCCTAGAAATAGTGCAGGAAATTGAAGATTGAATTTTCAAATTCATAAAACCAAATTCACAAATTTCAAGTCTCAGACATTTTAATCCCAACATATATCCCACAGACTTCTTTTCTGTACATTCTCTTATTAAAATATAACTGACACTAATAGTATATCATATATTTGGTGTATAAATAAGCAAATCATCATGTCCGGCCCTAAGACTTAAAGGGATACTTCACCGATTAACATTAAGCTTTGTATCAGTAGAAACCCGGTAGTATTCTCGAATGGCCGTGCTTCCCTCCCTCATGTCCCCCTGAGACGAGAGATTTCTGGATTGTGTGTCTGGAAAAAAAACTCTGATGAAGCAAAAATTGCCATTTAGCTCATCTGAGGCTTTTTTGTCCAGAGTCGAGAGACTCCAGCCAGTAGGAGGAGCTCGTCCCACATGTCTTCAACCCGCCCATTGGGGGATCTCACGATAAAACGCCATCTTTTCAGTTTCGAGTCGACTAGTAGCCTAGCTGTATCATTTCTTCCGATACTGCCCTCTGTAACCGGTAGGCGTGGCTTGGGAGTGTCCTCGTAGGGCAGCGAAGCAAGTGCATTCTGGGAGTTGTTGTCTTTCATCCACATGAGCCAAAAATACATTTTCTGGCTTTTCTCAGTCTAGAAGGCACCAACTTCTAAATTCATTTCACATTTCTACTACATAAATGACCCAATTTAAATACACATTCATCTTTCCAGCGGTGAAATGCTGCATCATTTCAGACAGTGGTCTTTCCCTTACACTTGTGTGACATTTTACCCGCTCATTGTTCAGTCGTGTTTGTCGAGTGGCTTGTGGGAAGCCAGCTGCTATGGCACGACTGATGGGTGGCTGTTTGTGTGGGCAGCTCATGCTGTTTATTGAGCAAGCATGCATGTTGACTGCTGTTGAGATGGACTGTATAGTTAGCGCTAACCATCTCCATGTGGTCCATACAAGCTGAATGCTTTTTTTTATTGGCAGAACTTCTCAAAAGAACTTCTTTAAAAGCCATTCTGAGATGTTGCGTCTTTATATTTATCCTCCTAAAATGATCACCACTAAAGGAACATCTAGATACTCTGTAATCAACCTTACTAATCGACTAGTTTGTTGTACATCTAGGCAACTTCTAGAAAACAATCTTGACTCTTCCTATTAATCTGTTGTGCTTATTATTGAGGGTAGGAATTTCCCAGAAGCCCTTGAGAAGCTAATTAAAGTCTGTTATAAATTAGGAACTCGTTTGAACTAAATCAGGCTTTTTTTTTTTCTGATGGATTATTAATGTGAATAAATGTTTTGTCATATATTGGCTCATGGCTGTCGTACTGAATAAATTATTTGTTTATCCTTTAAGAACAGACTTCAAGCATGTAACCTTCTGCAAATGGAAAAACAAATTTTATTATAATGCATAATCAAATCAGTTTTTCTTTTCATTCCTTTTAGGTTGCACAAACCACAGATGGGATTGATGCAGACTTGTGGAAAGATGGCCTGTTCAAATCCAAGGTGACCCGCTATCTGTGCTTCACCAGAGCATTCTCTAAAGAGAACGTGAGTCATGTCTTCAGTTCTTTATCAGATCATTTCTTTTAACTATGGTAACATTTATAAATACAAATATTTCTAGTCCAAGATGCTGATTTGTTAAATTCGGCATGAAACGGACGTGGGAATTAGCTGTTCTTCCCTATTGTGAAGTATATCTGAGTGTTGGGTGGGATTTTATTTTGTCCCGGGGGAATTGATTGGATAATTGGATTGTTGTGGATCGTTATTGGTCGAACTTATGAGAGTGACAGGTTGTCCCGCCCTCGTGCCAGTAAACACGTCATTAGAGAAGAGAAATATGTCATGCCTAACAACACCTTATTTACAATATAGCACAACCCATTTGCTTAAACGTTCTGTAGTACTGAGCCACTTCATTTTAAAGGCCAAAAACGGGGATGAACTTTTAAATATCCAGAGCATGTTCATCATGATGGAGTGTTTATATAATGTTATATCTTGTTAGAGTTGAAATGATCCCTGTAATATGTCACAGGATCTCTTCTATTTGTTTTTGTTCATGAAAACAAAGCCTTTCCTCTTTCTTCCGTCCCTGCGGGGTTTAGTCTAATTCTTTCTTCTCAGGCAAACCAAAGCCGAAAGAGCTTTAAAATAATGTTTGTGGTTTTTGGTACAAGAAACCTTGATTACATTACTATTATTATGATGATGATGCTTCAAATATTGTATGCTAGGGCTGCACAATATATCAAAATTATTTATATATCGCAACGGCTTGCAATAACTGGGGTCATGAACAAAAGACAAAGAGAAAATCATTCTGAATAACTTTTGTAGCTTTAATAAGAATCAGGATATATTTAATTCATACAGTGAGAACTAAGCAGTGTTTTATTTTTATGTTTGATTATTCAGTTTCTGTTGTTAAATAACCCTAATGTAGGATAACCTGAACCCCTAAACCCAGTGGTTTACACTGATGTTAAAATAACATAATAATAATCTTATGCTACAGTAAAACACTGATGTTCACTTTCAGAAGTTGTAGGGATGTTTTCTTGTCACAAAAAGAATGTGAAACGCGTATATTGTAGGTTATATAATTTAAAATATATTTTTAAGATAATTTAAGTTTATTTTACACACTTTATCGTATTGAATATCGCATTATTTAATGAATTATCGCATTTTTCTCCAATTTCGTGCAGCCCTATTGTCTGCTTATGTGTTATAAATAATAATAAATCTAGAGATGTGGTCTATTGACATTCTCCTGTATCTCTCCACAGAGTCATTTAGGAAATGTGCTCGTAGACATGAAGCTCATCGACATCAAGGACACGCTGCCTGTGGGATTCATTCCCATTCAGGAGACCGTGGACACGCGTAAGAGCCCACATCTCCTCTTGATCATTGACAACAGCTATTTCAGCCAGATCACAACTGATGCGTCTTCAAAACCATATTTTCTAATTGATATGCATAGCATCCCAGGGTGGATTTGATGTTGAAATATGAATACTTTTGAAGTCTTTTTCAGAATGCTAAATGTGAAATCGCGCTTGCATAACGAGCTGCGTTTGTGTTCACATACTTGCGTTTTGTATATTTCAGGCTTAAATGTAATAATTTCATACTCTCCCTGAAATCACACACTATGTTTGCACAGACACTCAAGATATGAAACCGTTATCGTAGCTTAAATAAAGCAGTGACACTCCAGACCAGAGTTTGTTTGTAGTTGCTTTTAGACGTGCAGTAGAGCTGGACCTCCATTGTGGATTTAGTTTCTCGTGTTAAATAATTAATCAATTGTGTGAAATGATCCTCTTTCATTTCCAGCGCTGACCTCGTTCTGTCTATTTTCTCTTTCTGTTGTAAACTCCATCTCCCTTTCACTTTCTTTAACATGTCCTGTTCCTCTCTCTCCAGAGGAGCCGGCGTTCAGGAAGAGGAGGTTATGTATTAAGTTCATCCCGAGAGACTCCACCGAAGCTGCCATCTGTGATATCCGTATCTTAGGACGCTCCAAACAGGCGCCGCCACAGTATACGTTCATAGGGTCAGTGACTCTACACAACAACTTGTGACCTAGACTGACTGATATATTGAAAAGACAGTTCAGAAGTATTCAGTGAGAAAACAAATAGTATTCTGCGGGTGGGCAATGTGAAATTATACAGCATTAGGGAACATAAGCGTGACCTAACAGCTTTAAGATTTCAGAAAACCCCATGGCATTTGATGAATTTAAATGTTTTAGTGTGTGTAGATAAATATTGCTGTTATATTCATTATATGTACTTTTATTTAATAATAATGATAATATATTAGAATAATAATTTATTAACTGTATTTTTATGTCATGAGTTTCATGATTAAATATTTTTCTTCCATGAATGAACTCAACATATACATTTAAATTTTTAATAATACATGTATATAATATATAATTAATATAATACAATTATGTATTTATTATATAAATATTGTGATATATTAATAATATTCTAACAATCTTTTTTAAATCGTTTTTTTTCTTTTTTCTTCTGGTAAAAAGTAAAAATCTATAATCTAATCTAATTTATGCTTCCTCTGTGGAGAAATAATTGTTTTAAAAAACAGTTTTTTTTCTTAAAACATGCAGGTGTCCCGTAAAAATATATATAATTATTAGAGCAATATTCAACATCTTTAATATTGTTATAAGGCTGAAACCTATTAAGACACCATTTTTTTTTAAAAGTATTTTTCGGCCGGGAGTATCTGGAGATCTCTGGCTGTACTTTAAGATCTCCAAAGCGCTTTCTGTCTTTGTTGATATATGTGACCCTGGATCACAAAACCAGTACATGTCGCACGGGTATATCTGTGGCAATAGCCAACAATACATTATATGGGTCAAAACTTGCGATTTTTCTTTTATGCATTCAGATATTTTGTAGATTTCCTACTGTAAATATATTAAATATTTGTTTTTGTGAGTGAATGCAGCACAATCGCGAGCATAAATGGACAAATTTAAAGGAGATTTTCTCAATGTTTCGATTTTTTGCACCCTCAGATTCCAGATTTACAAATAGTTGTATCTCGACCAAATATTGTCCTAATATCATAACAAACCATACATCAGTGGAAAGCTTACATATGATGTATAAATCTCAATTTCAAAAAATTGAACCATGTGACTGGTTTTGTGGTCACATATTCTTATTAAATACATCTGTGTTTTGTGTTTCCTGAGTAAATCATTTCCAGTTTGGTGAATTCTGTGTTTCCTTTTAGAGAGCTGAACAATATGGGGATCTGGTACCGTATGGGAAAGGTGCCACGGACCCAGGACTCTTCACCTGTACAGAACAACTCCTCCACCAACACCACCAATAACATCCAGACCGTCACCAACAACTCCACTCCAGCGCCAGTCATGCCCAAGTACGTGTTTGTGAAGTGTGAACTGCGTTCGTAGCAACAGCTGCAGAATAGAAAGAGAGAGAATGAGACGAACTGAGAGGAGGAAGAGAAACATGGAGTGGAAAAACACTTTAATTAGCAGATGCAGCATAGCATTCTTTAGATTCTGGAATAAACGCGGTTGTGGTTTTTCAGGAAATTCCATAGTAGTTATAGTATATCCCATATAGTTCCAATATATGTTTTTCCAAGAATCTTCAAGAAAGTTCAAAGATCAACTTTTTTACATTATAAATGTCTTTACTGTCACTTTTGATCAAACAGTATTAATCAAATTAAGAAAAAACATGCGGTTTTCCATGATATAACTATAAAGCTAATGAAATGTTTAAGAGTGCGGTCACATGCTATTCTTGTGTAAAATGTGTATGTTTACGGGCTTGTTTGTGTCTCAGGGTTTTGTACGCCCCGGAGCTTTTTCTGACCCAAATGGGGAAGTGTCTGTTCCAGCTGCTTCCCTCTCATGATTTCCTCTCTGTCTGTCTGCTCTCTTGATACGGTCTGCCTGTGATCCTATTATATATAACAGGATACAACTGCAGTGAAGTCACATAACCAAAAATGCATCGCAATAAGGGAGTGACCGTCTCTGTTTGGTCCCTGATAGCATTGCTGGGAAACTATGTAATTTACATATCGAAATCTTAAAGGTGGAAATGGTCATGTAAAACCAAATGTGATGCAAGAACCCTTGACTAACATAAGTGAACACTTATGGGATAGGGTTAGATAACAACACTCTCGTTCCTGTATTGGACGTTATAAGGGAAAGATTATAATGCTATAAATTCAGTCACTTTAATTCAAATCATTTATCTTTACAGCATTACAAAGGGAGAGTATCAGTGGTTTAACACAACTAAATTCTGTTTATATCCACTTTTTCCCAATGCCCCTTGAGGTTTTGCACAAATTATGGGAATAACTTTCATTAAACTGTAAACAATCAGAGGAAGGTTTGCTTTATGAATGCCATTATAAGCATTTTCAAAAACTGGGTACAATCAATGAGATGACATTATTCTACTCACCCTTCAACCATCGAACATTAAAAGGACATTTAAAAGTGTAAAAGCATAAAAAAATTACTACAACAGACCATGAATAACCCCAAAAGCTCGATTATTTCCGCAGCAATATTAAAGGGGTGGTTGATTATGATTTCACTTTTTTAATTTAGTTAGTGTGTAATGTTGCTGTTTGAGCATAAACAACATCTGCAAAGTTACAACACTCAAAGTTCAATATTTGCTTTTAAAGAAATCGCTTTTTAAGGACTACAACAAACGGCTGGTAGAGACTACACGGCATTCCTCCCGGGTTAGTGACATCACTAACCATAAAATTTACATAAACCCCGCCCCCGGGAACGCAATTTATAGATTATCATGACAGAATATGCTAATCAGTGACTAGAAGATAACTACACATCAGCTACATTAATTCATCAACTAACCATTCAGAAACGTCCTGTTGCTCTATATGTTGTCACTTCTTCTTGAGTCTCTCCATCATTGTCTGAATCCGGTTTGAACATAAACATTGAAATTTTCAGTGCATGTGTGTGTGTGAGGTAAAAAAACACGAGCTCTTGAAGCTCCGCCCCCTGTGCCGGGAGCATCAGCTCATTTGCATTTAAAGGCACAGACACAAAAATGGTGCATTTTTGCTCACCCTGAAAAAGTGACAACTTTAACATGCTATATATAAATATCTGTGTGGTATTTTGAGCTAAAACTTCACATACACACTCTGGGGACATCAGAGATTTATTTTACATCTTATGAAAAGGGCATAATACCACCCCTTTAAAGGATGTTAAATATCACTACAGTAATATATGTCTGTATTATGTAACATTAGTTGCCTTTATCAAAAATGTTAATTAACTGGAACACTGAGTGATATTATTTCAGAGCGGTTTCCATCATTTGACAGATAATAAATATTGTGTTTTACTTGCTTTAGAAACATTGCAGTAAACACTGCATACATGTGAAAACAAACCTGGAAAGAGACGTGAGGATTTAGGGAATAAACGAGAGATTCTTATTGCATTCCAGTGATTTATTCATGGGATATATTGTAAATTAAATCAGAGCAGATCACAAATGCAGAGAATATGCTTGTGTTTTTCATACTGTTACAGCAGAATACAAAGGAAAGAATATAATCAGGAGGAAAATAATGCAGCAACTGAAAAAAGCTCTTGCCATATTCTTGTTATACCAAACGTTGACGGATGAGGATTATTTGTTGTGCAACCTTATGATTTGTTTCAGTCGTCTTGAGTGGAACTTCCCCAAATTGGAAGTGCCTCTCATAATCTAAATCACAGAAGCCTTGTTTGGAAAAAAGTGGATAGATTTGTTTGTTTTGTCATGATTTGGTATTAAGTGTGGAGTTTCCCTTACAGCTGCCAGCAGAACACCTACATATTGAACGCATCAGCAGAGCAGAAGTCATGTGTGCGGTGGTTTAGTCATGTCATGAGTGTTTAATGGTGGGTGTTGCACATGAGACCTACAGCATTCTCCTGTTATTAAGTGGATCTGTAGTGAATGCACAGCTTTATCTGAACGTGGGCTAGCACTAGCAGCAGGGATCATGAAATTGCTTATGTTTCATCCTGAAAAATACCGGTTTCTAAGGCTTAATGTGTGTGAACACTGAATTGATTCCTCTTTCACATCTCCTTGTGCTTGAGCGGACACACAAAATACCTGTCTTGGCAAGTATTCACGTTAACATAGTTATGTCTAAGTGAACGTAAACAGTTGAGAAAGAAATCGGATGTGTATCATTATATTGGATCCGTGCATTCGGTCTTAAAGTGACAGCAGCCTATAAACACCTCCTGCTGTCTGAATTTATTTATTTTTTCTTGCTGATCTGAAAAATTATGCAATCGGCTGAACGAGATGGTCTCGGCCATATTGAAAACGAACCATTTCGGTTGAGGTGCGAAAGCAATCCAACCCAACGGACCAATAAACCAAGCGCTATCATAATTCATAACGGGAAATGTGTTTATGTTTTATAAAAAGCAGCAGTGTCTACATCTGCTACATCTACGCCTCTTCATCTGTGCATTTACTTTTCTCAGTTCATTGAAAGAATGCTTTCCCAACGAAGCCTCGATTCCCACTTTAACTGCATTAGAAGTGATATATAATTTTAAATGTAATTAAATATATAAATATATATATATATATATATATATATAATATAATATAATATAATATAATATAATTTATCAGTCAGAGCGGGAATCAAGTAAGCGTGTCACAACAGCTATAGATGGATCTTGATGAATGACGCAGAGGAACGTAAACAGGTGAAGTCTGACCAATAAGAGGACAGATTTACTCACATGTGACTTGCATAAACACGTCAGTACGCTTTGAAGTGTTGCCTTGTGAAAGCGAATTAATGAGGATAGGAGCAGGCTTCACTCAATTTTAATAATACACTTTTCAGAGTGCTGGCCTAAAAATATAATACATAAGAATAGGACAGAGGCCGCACTATGCATAAACGTTTTTTATTCGTTGCACAAACGCGTTTCGGCGTGTGCCTTCTTCAGTGTGCCATCAGGCACACTGAAGAAGGCACACGCCGAAACGCGTTTGTGCAACGAATAAAAAACGTTTATGCATAGTGCGGCCTCTGTCCTATTCTTGTGAAAGCGAAACCATCCATGAAGAAAATGCAACATTGTATCAAATAAAGCCCCTGTTTCAGAACAAATCAAATGATCTACAGGTCTGAAAACGCCCTTAAAAACAACACTCATGCCGAGATGTGCACAAGACATTTCTCTGAGAAAGCTATTTAAAGATATGCCGCTAAAAACATAAATTCTTAATCCACAACTACTGAAAATATCCTTAAAAAGCAAGAAAAAAATATATAGACAAAATGTACTGAAATGGTCTAGCATCATCCAGCAAACAGGATGTAGATCTCCTCATGTGATCTGATACAGAATTATAATAATTTGCATGACTGTATTACGGATGCAACCTTCAGTCTTCATCAAGGTTGTGAGTCAGATGAAAGATTGGCAGGGACATTTAGTATGATTTAAAAAGCAGCCGTGTTTTGTTTGTTTTTTACAGCTGATGAGACACAAACAACTCTGATCATTTTTAGAGATGTTCCGATACCCTTTTTTCCTTCCCGATACCGATTCCGATACCTGGACTCAGGGTATCGGCCGATACCGAGTACTAATCCGATACCTGGGTGTGTATACAGCTGCAATTCATACTAGCCCTGTATGAATTGATAGAATTATTTTATAAAAGGTATTTTAGTTTTACAATATAACTGTATAAAAAAGTGCAACAAATAAATCTAGGAATCTAAAAAATGATATATGAATAATAGGGGTGTAACGGTCCACAAAATTCACGGTTCGGTTCGATACCATACACTGGTGTCACGGTTCGGTACGTTTTCAATACAGCAAAAAGAAAGAAATGCCAGAGAAATTTCCTTGATTTACATTTTTTTATTAACATCATAAAGTATGATCATTTTTTACTTTGAGCAATGATGGAGCTATAATTGACATATAAAACAAAAACAGCTCCTTATAAAAAAAATGAAATGTAATATTGAAGTAGTTAAGGTTTATTTTATTTCAGATTAACATTTGAGGGCAGCAATTTTATTCATAATGTCAAAATAAAACCAACGTAACGTTACTTGAAAGCACAATGTTCCTGGTTTCCACGTCAGCGCTGTTTGATCCGTTAATAACGGAAAATGTGAATGCTTCTCACTAACGTAGATCTCGCAGCGATGTTATTACTTCAGTGGCGAATTCAAATGCTTTCTTCACTGGATCTCTTAGCGCTGTGTAGCAACAGTGTAACAGTTAGCTTGATCAAGATCGGCTCGCGCTGCATTGTTCCAAACTGTTTAATGGTCCGTGAAGCACAAAATAACAAGTAGCGCAGTTTTGTTCCGTTTTCATTACGTTTGCCATTTGATGTTGGGCGCCAGCGTCTCTTACATTATGCGCTTGCCGCGCGCCTGCATTTGAAAATTTGCGTTTTCATTTCTTCTTCGCTGCTCTAAACAGTGATTGCTTGTGGCAACAGCACAACTTCCTGTGTTGCCACAAGCAACCACTGTTTAGAGCAGCGAAGAAGAATTGATCTCCGATTTGCAGCGTAAAGCAAAGCTAGCGTGCATAACTAGGTATTGTTTAATAAAATGGTATCGGATCGGTACATGGGTAGATGTACTCGCCAATACCGATGCCAGAATTTTTATTGGTATCGGTGGCATTTCCGATACTAGTATCGGAATCGGAACAACCCTAATAATTTTGAGGTTGAAAGAAGATATGTTGAATACTTGTTTGATTAAGTGATTAAGTCTTCTATTTCTGTTTCTCCATAGGCACATATCCATGACCCTGCCGGCATGTTTCAGAAAAAGCACAACCAGACCAGACTTTGAACACCAGAACTCCAACCTCTATGCCATCTCTGGTACCAGAACCGCACAAAACACACCTGACCCAAACTGAACACCTTCAGTCTAGAAATTCACATGCTTTTACAAATTAAAGGGATATTTCACGACTGGAAAGACGAATGTGTATTTAAATTGGGTCATTTATGTAGTAGAAATGTGAAATTATTTTAGAAGTTGGTGCCTTCTAGACTGAGAAAAGCCAGAAAATGTATTTTTGGCTCATGTGGATGAAAGACAACAACTCCCAGAATGCACTTGCTTCGCTGCCCTACGAGGACACTCCCAAGCCACGCCTACCGGTTACAGAGGGCAGTATTGGGAGAAATGATACAGCTAGGCTACTAGTCGACTCGAAACTGAAAAGACGGCGTTTTATCGTGAGATCCCCCTATGGGCGGGTTGAAGACATGCGGGACGAGCTCCTCCTACTGGCTGGAGTCTCTCGCCTCTGGACAGAAAAGCCTCAGATGAGCTTAATGACGATTTTTGCTTCATCAGAGGTTATTTTCCAGACACACAATCCAGAAATCTCTCGTCTCAGGGGGACATGAGGGAGGGAAGCACGGCCATTCGAGAATACTACCGGGTTTCTACTGATACAAAGCTTAATGCTAATCAGTGAAGTATCCCTTTAAATTAATAATTAATTCATTATAAAGTAGTAGAAATAATCAGTAATGGCGTTTACTCTGTAAGTTTACTCTTTCTAACTAAAAAAAAGTATTGGCTATATGATATATGTGGACTATGTAGTAAGAAGAAAGGTAGTGTGTTATCCGATGTAATGTAGAATCTGCTGACTGCTTGAGTTGAGACATGAGCACGTCACATTTGAGATGAAGGTCAGTGAAAAAGGGCTCGGTTAAATTTGCATGTAATAATCCTCTGTCTGAAATCCCATCAGCACTCTCAGTGTCCGTGCGGATTCATAACGGCTGTCATTAGGGATGTAATAATAAACCCTTCTCGAGGTGGAATCTGTTTATCTCTACCAGATGGTGTTCAGCGATGAGCCAGAATATCTCTCTCTGTTCTGAGCTCTCATTCATTACCGCGCACATCCGTGAAGAAAAATTACGTCTCCGTAACGATTTAGTTTTATTTACATTTATCATTTAGCAGATGCTTTTATCCAAAACAACTTACAAATAATTAGGCAATTTGTAGTAATTTAGTTGACTTGTCATTAGGCCTTTCGCGATTATTGATTAATCATCTAATTGTGCTTAATCAATCTAATCGTAATTGAGATGTCTGCGATAATTGTGCAGTTTAAAGTTAATTTATCACATTCATAAATCACAGTTTGCCAAAGAATTTTAAAGAATTGTAAAGCATATAAAGATAGCAAAAGGTCTTCCTTCATAAGAAATGAAGCTTTGTTGGTTTAATCAGACTTTGTTATATTATATTATATTATATTATATTATATTAATATTCTCCCACGATTCTGAATAGACGACTACACAAAATAACATGTAATTAGAGGTTCTGACAAAATGTTAATTTCTGCAGTCTACTTAAAAATATTTAATTAATTTGAATTAAACACTTTTTTTTTGTTAATAACTCTCATAAAGACTTCACTTGTTTCATTACTGGATGAATCAGTGTTTTAATGACAAATAGATTTGTATCACTTGCCGCCACCTACTGGTGTAACGATGTAATTGATACAATCTTTATTTGAAGCATAAAGTTACTTTCAAAGGGTGATTTGCTCTATTTTGATCGCAGCCGTAGACATCAGTGTTTATATCCGAACTATAATCTTTTATCCCAGTACTTCTGTGATCATTTGAATTATTATAACAGAAATAATGATACTGTGTGGTTGAAAAGACTGTTTTATATTTATACATGATAACTAATAATAATAACGACTAATCGTGCAGCTATATATTATATTATTAATATATACATTTTCACAGCAGTTAGAGTAAATCATGTGGGTTTATTTTGTTATAATTTTTATTATTATATTACATACGATTCCAAGTATCAGAATAACATATTAGGCTTACACTGTAAGTGACACAGAATTGAATCGTTAATCGCAATTTATGTGTTTAATAATGAATCATCAGCACAAAATTCATGATCGTGACAGGCCCTACTTTACATAGCCATTCGAATCTTATTTCGTAGAATGATTTACTGCTTTATTATAGTTAACTCTTTCTGGTGTGCACTATTTAATTCTGATTTCTTGACTTCTCAGCTATGGATGGAGTGCCTTTCATGATCTCGGAGAAGTTTGCGTGTGCCTCCAGTGACGTGAGTCAAAAAACACAATACTTCAAAGCTTCCATAGGATTAAATGTGTTATAAGTAACTAGTACAAGAGCTTATCTGGACATTGAGGAGAATTGTGTGTCTGTGTTTCAGTTGCAGCAGGTCGATCTAATGGGCATCAGAATCAAATCACTTGCAGAGATTGAGAAAGAGGTGAGGATCTGTTGAGTTACAACCATGTGTGCTTTTTTTCTTTCCATTTTAATGTATATTATATGTATAAAAAATATTATGTATACAGTACAGGTCAAAAGTTTGGAAACATTACTATTTTTAATGTTTTTGAAAGAAGTTTCTTCTGCTCATCAAGCCTGCATTTATTTGATCAAAAATACAGTGGGAAAAAAATGTAATATTGTGATATATTATTACAATTTAAAATAATTGGTTTTCCATTTATTATACTTTAAATTATCATTTATTTCTGTGATGCAAAGCTGAATTTTCAGCATCATTACTCCAGTCTATCACATGATCCTTTAGAAATCATTCTAATATGATGATTCATTATCAAAGTTGGAAACAGTTCTGCTGCTTAATATTGTTTCATAACCTGTGATACTTTTTTAGGATACTTTGATGAATAAAAAGTAAAAAAAGTAAAAATAAAAAAAAGAAGCAAATTTTTTAAAAATAGAAATCTTTTGTAACAACAATATACACTACCGTTCAGTAATTTGGGGTCAGTAATTTTTTTCTTTCTTTTTTTGAAATAAATCAATACTTTTATTCAGCAAGGATGTGTTAAATTGATAAAAAGTGATAGTAAAGAAGATTTATATTATTAGAAAATATTTTTTTATTTTGAATAAATGCAGTTCTTTTTAACCTTTTATTCATCAAATATATTAGGCAGCAGAACTGTTTCCAACACTCATAATAAATCAGAATATTAGAATGATTTCTAAAGGATCATGTGATAGACTGGATGTCACATGTGACACTGAAGACTGGAGTAATGATGCTGAAAATTCAGCTTTGCATCACAGGAATAAATTATTTTTTTAAAGTATATTCAAATAGAAAACTATTATTTTAAGTTGTAATAATATTTCACAATATTACTGTTTTTTTTCTGTATTTTTGATCAAATAAACGCAGCCTTGATAAGCATTAGAGACTTCTTTCAAAAATATAAAAAAATTGTAATGTTTCCAAACTTTTGACCTGTACTGTATATGAAAAGGCCTCAGTGCACTATAGTGTTTATAGTTGTTATTATCAATAAGTAGTTCAATTGTTTATAAAATATTGGTGTGTTTTATCTTGTTACTGTCGATACTGTTTTTATAAAAGCAATATCTTTTTAAACGGGACAAATTTAAAGCAACACCAAAGATTCTTTTGTACCTTAAAATAATGTTTCCACAATCATTTCAGTGGTTCATCAACTCTAACAGGGTGAACGGCACTTCTGCGTTGGCTTTGCGACCCTCTATCGGCTATAACCGGCTATGCAAGTTTGCCAGATCAGGTAGCGGATCTGTAGTTCGAATGAGACATAAGAAACTACAAATTTGACTTGCTTTACGGCAAGCGTTACAATAGCAAAAAAATAGCAAGCAATGTCATTATTTTCTTTGTCTTCGTTTCTGATGTCGCAATACATCATACTTTCATAAAATCATGCAGCATCCTCTACCTTGTCTGTGGACATTGTTATTTCCAAAGCCGGTGCTGGATAGCAAATAGCGTGCGTGCGACGGTAGGCGGCGTTATGCTAAATGATTTACAACAGCGGTAATGGACAATTCCGCTTCCAACCTGTAGGGGGACCGAAGAGGAAAAGTGCTTTAGTGTTGCTTTAAAAGGCTGTGCATTACAATGATTAGTGGTTATTGATTACAATAAATGTTAAAAGAGTTTTGGTTACACTTTATTTTAAGGTGTTATTGTTACAGTGTAATTATATATTTAAGTACTGAGTAATATTAAATGTACTTACTATAGGGTTAGGGTAGGATTAGTATTTGGTTGAGGGTTAGTTACATGTAATGATGCATAATTTACTGTTATTACTATGGTAAGTACATGTAACGCATGTAACAAGGACACTGTAAAATAAAGTGTTACCAGAGTTTTTATGGAGGATTTGACTAATCATTTAGTAAATATATGTTCTGAAAATGGAGGGGTATTTATTATATAAGTCTAGTTGAGTTCCTCATTCATTAAGTTTGCAATTAATTGCTCAAAAGTGACAGTAAACTCATTTATAATGTTGCAGAAGATTTCTAGTTAACACATTTTCAACATTGATAATGTTTCTTGAGCAGCAAATCAGCATATTAGAATCATTTCTGAAGGACAAACACACTGATATATAATTTGAGATCATGAGATCATTAATTATAATTCATGAGAGGTGTGTGTTGCAGTACCGATGTGTGAGCCACTAGAGGTCAGTGTTTGCTATGAAACGCTCTCAGATGGTGTGTTTATTAACTCTTTCTGTCTGGATATGTGTGTGTCAGTATGAATATAGTTTCCGGACGGAGCACAGCGCCGCGGCCCGTCTGCCGCCCAGTCCCACCAGAACTTCCCTGGGCTCCGAGGCCTAAAGCTCACTCGCTGGAGGAAAGACGGAGAGGACTTCTGAACACCTGACCTGAGCTGAGACTCACACACCTCTCTGAGATTACAACAGAAACCCACCAGACGGAAAAAATCACTTTTCTCCATAAAAAAAAAACTAAAAAAAATTAACAAATGTCATTTCATGTGGTCAAGTTCAGTCTCTCTTAAGTTGATGCTGCTTTTTCATAAAGAGCTTCGGATGCTCCTTCTCTACAGCGATCGATCAAAACCACTACAGTGTCGTAAAGCGAGTGGGAAAGGCCTGTGGAAACTCCTGTGCTTTTATTATGCGTTGCGGATTGACTTCTTCTGGCTGCTGGACTGAGAAGCTGTTACTGTTGTGACTTCATGAAGGGTCGGACGTGGACGTGCCCTTGAGAATCGCGAGTCTGCGCTCGTGCGGCACGGATCTGGAAGAGTTTTTTTTTTTTTTGTATCTCGCCTCTTTTCGTTCATTCGCTTGCTCGGTTTTATTTCGATCGCAGCAACTGCATGACTCGTGTTTTTGATCCGTTTGGAAATGGAGCTCAGATCACTGCACTGTTACAGCATTTCAATATGTGTGTGTTTGTGTGGAAAGAGAGATTAGAGAATAGGAACACTCCAGCTCTGAGCGAGCCCTTGTACATACACAGCCGATGATGAATCAGGAATGTGCTGTTTTAGAAATGTGTGTTACTCGTTTTCCCTTCTCGTCTGTGTAACATCCTTCCTGAGCGGATCTACTCCGGTCACCGCTGAGATTCGACTCTTTCTCAGTCAGTGATGGTGTTCGATGGTGCTCAGGCACTTGGATATTGTTTCTGCCAGTCCATTTGTGGCGTCTGAAGTTTATGGTGATATTTTTGTGACATTTCTTTTTTTTAATTTAATAAACCAGTGAACATTTCTTCAGTCATATTTCACCCCAAGATCTAAAGAAAAAAATAGAAATTAAATTTTGCATAAAGAAAATAAAACCTATTTTTAGGACCTGAAGTGTGACATTTTCATGCGAATTTTACTCATTTCATTACTGAAAAATATTTTTAAATAGTTTAAATTCTGTAAAACAAATTGTACACGAGGTAGGCTGACAATTTTACTTTGTAATTTAAATTATATGTAGTTTTTTTTTCATATCACATTAAATGATTTTTTTTTTTATTGAATTTTGGTAATGAGACTTTGGTGCTCTCATGCTTCTTTATGCAAAATAAAATTTCTCATTTTTCTTTTGATTTTCAGGGTGACCTGGAGAATTCTTGACCGTTTTCGTGAGATTCACCTGATTATTCAGAGCAAATTTAGTTGTTAGCCGTTTTAATTTTAGTAAACCGTTCGGTCGGTGTACGAGTCGGCCTCTGCTGCTTTTGTTGGATATGGTGACGATTATGGGTGAAAGTACAGTGTTATTATTTCTAAAAACGGCAATCTCAGGTGAAAGTGTTGAGCTTGGAAACATTCACGTGTCTGAGTCCATTCAGATGGTTTGACACCTTCACTGTGAGACTCTAATCTAACACTCAGATGGGTTTCTATTTCTCACGTTGTGGGTAATAATGTTTAATAAGCAGCTATATTGTTACATGTTCTAACCACTATTGTGATTTTTATTATGTATGATTTCAGATCTGAAATTAACCACCTCTTTTTATTGTTTCATGTCTGTGGAAGTCGATATCTTCAGACCTTCACACCTGATCGTCCAGGCATCCGTCAAGCCTGTTTTCAGATCCAAGGCCTCTAATCTGTCTGGAAAACTTAGTTTTTATCGAAATAAAATCGGAACCAAAATTATAGCTTAACAACATCACATCTGGATTACATGCTGATGTTGATTGAAAATTTTTTCAGTCAATTCAGGCATTTATTTAACAGACAAATAAGGCCCTATATGAATGCATGCAGCGTTATCTATTTTTTCAACATTAAAATGAGGATTTAAATTGCTGTTTCATAGTTCTCTTTGATTTAATTATTTAATGATTTTATATGAAGACTAATTTAAATGTTTAGGAATGTAGCTAGTATGTTGCCCCAGTATTTTTTAATGTTTTTTTTTTTTTGGGAATAGTTGAGTGTGTTTTGCAATGTTTGGTCATGCAAACAAATACAATAAAAGATGTTGAGTTACTGCACTGCGTTAATAAACTCCTGTTCACGATTTTATAAACCATTCAATGTTTATCATCAAATCATTGTTTTGCCTCTAGATGAGAACCTGCTGTGTGTGTGTTTGACATTTGCATTGTCTTTATTGTATAATATTGACTGCTGGTTGAATTTTGTGCTTTATTACTCTATAAAAAATACCGTATATTCATGCATTTCTATGGAAGCTTGTTTCCGCCACAAAATAAAACATTTTAAAAGATAATTGCGACTTTTTATCTCACAATTGCGAGTTTACATCTCGCAATTCTGACTTTATTTCTCAGAATTGGGAGATATAAAGTCAGAATTGCGTGAAATAGTCGCAATTGCGTGTTATAAAGTCAGAATTGCGTGAAATAGTCGCAATTGCGTGTTATAAAGTCAGAATTGGGAGATATAAAGTCAGAATTGCATGAAATAGTCGCAATTGCGTGTTATAAAGTCAGAATTGCATGAAATAGTCGCAATTGCGTGTTATAAAGTCAGAATTGCGAGATATAACTTTTTTTCTCGCAATTGCAACTTTTTTTATCACGCAATTCTGACTTTATAACACATAATTGCGAGTTTATATCTCGCAATTCTGACATCTTTTCTCAGAATTGTGAGATATAAAGTCCAATTGTAAGGAGAAAAAAAGACAGACTTTTTTTTTTTTTTTTTTTTACCATCTCACAATTCTGACTATAACACGCAATTCTGACTTTATATCTCCCAATTGCGACTTTATTTCTCAGAATTCTGAAAAAAGTGTTACAATTCTGACTTGATATATAGCAATTGTGAGAAAAAATAGTCAGAATTGTGAGATTAAAAAGTTGCAATTATTATTTATTTATTATTCAGTGGCGGAAACAAGCTTCCATACATTTCTTATCAACACAGAAACAAAGTTAGTTTGAAAGCTCTTTTAGGTTAGTGAGCAATGCAATGAGTTTGATTTTGATTTGACTGTATATGTGATGGTTACTTTTAGATATGTGTGCATAGTGGCACATCTTACCCCTACTTGTGCAGATGAGATGGTTTCGCCACAGAGTAATTCTTGTTTACTGGAACTTCGCCTCTGTTTTGGGTTCACAAACGCTCCAAGCTTCCTGTGGCCGTTTGACAAGTCACTTTATTTAGATCCAACATGCGCACAAAACCACAGGGAAACTTTCAAGACTTCAAACATTAAAACACTGCAGAAGGTTTCGGGCAATGTGCTGCTGTTTGTGCGGCTTTTTAATGAGTTTTTAAGAGAATGAAGAGCTAAACAAGAAACAGCAAAGCACGTTTATAGACAGTGATTGAGCATTTAAGAAACCACACAAAGGTTATTTCATTTTCTCTCTTAATCGTGACATCTTGGTTCTGGTAAATACTTCACTTTTACTGTAAGTTCAGTGTGCATGCATCTCTTTTTGCATACGTTTTTACCGAAAGTATAAGCTTAATTTCTTCAGGTTTAATGAATTGTGGTTTTGAATTCAGAAACGGCTCTGCTTGTTCGTTTTTGGGTTTCTACCACTTGAAAATATCATGTACTGTGTCCTACAAAGATCTGATTAACATAAACCATAGTGCACAATTGCAAGACAGGACTGGACCCGTGAGAGCTGGATTCAGATCCAGATCAAGATCTGTCAGTCTGAAAAGCAACTGAAATAAGAGTTTATGCCAAATTTGTTGCAGCATTCATTTTAGAAACTTCATTCAGAGCCATGGGATTCTGGAAGATTCTCCAACAACCAGTGGTTCAGGTAATTTATCACTTGTACAGAAATTGAACACCATCTTGTAAGACACTTTTAGGTGAGACCCAGGTAAATTACCTTTATTTTGAGAGACACAACAAGGCCATGTAAACACTATATCATATTTGCTGCAGTTCTCAAATCTCAAATTCTCCATTGAACATATTCAAGTTTACATGTATGCATTTGGCAGACGCTTTTATCCAAAGTGACTTAAATTGCATTTCAAGGTACACATTTACATTCTCATCAGTTCTTGCTTTCCCTGGGACTTGAACCCATGACCTTGACGTTGCAAGCGCCAACGCTCTTGGTATTGGATACTCTTCAACGTAGGCCTATTGGTTATGCGCGTGCCATACAAGGATGGGAAGTTCGAATCATTTTACTGACTCTCTTGTTCGATCTCGTTCATCAAAATGAAAGAATCTTTTTTCGAGCCATTTCGTTCATCTAAGGGGCTTTAAACAGCAAACATCCACCAACAAATAGTCTATAAATAGGCTGTCTTTGAGTTCACATGAACAACGGTTAAATTATTCGTCGGGCTACAGAAGTTCCTCCGTTCCTCCCATAATTCCTCCGTTCAATTAGGCCTGAGACATCGAGAGTCACGCAGACCTATAACAACCCAGCCACAACACATTTTTGGAATAAAATGCCTTACCTTAACACAGAATGGATTTCAAGGACTTCGCGCGCAGATCAATCCTCGTTTATATTTTTTTCGACGAATCTGTGAGTTAACATTAGTGGAATTTGCACCGCAGCTCCACCACACCTTTGATGCTCATGACAAGAATAGCATGCATAGTTATCTTTATTGAAGTGAATACCGGTAGGTTTAAATCGCCGTCCTGCATGAATGAATGATATTTTTTGCTATTTTACACAAGCTGGGACAGAGATGGGTCTTGTGCATTTTGCCCACTTGGGTCCCACCTAGTACCAAGTGCAATCCTACATGAAATCCATCTGGGCAATTAACATGGGGCCATTATGGAACCCGCGAACAATCCTACATTTCAGCCCATTTCATACCCATATGGGCCCCACATACAAATGTTGTCTGGGTACTTGGGCCCTACCTAACACCCAGTGAAATCCTACATATAATCTACATGGGCAATTGACAAGGCAAGGGCCAACATGGAACCCATGGACAATCCCACTTATAACCCATATTTAAAGCCCATGTAGTCCCCATGTAGTACCCACATAACACTTAAAGCTGGGACCAAAACGGGTCTTGTGCATGTTGCCCAGTTGGGGCCCACCTAGTGGCAAGTGCAATCATGCATAAAATCCATGTGGGCAGTTGGCGTGGGGCCATAAAGAAACCCGCGGACAATCCTATATAAGGCCCATTTTTCCAGCCCATTTAATACCCATATGGGCCCCACATACAAACGTTGGCTGGGACATAATAATCCACGATGATCACATTACACAAAACTGAAATTGCACATCAAAATAACACATTGTCAATATTTTTTGAGACCCCCCAAAATTTCACAAATCACGTTTTCAGGGGAGCCCATGTCTTATTAAGGGGAGCCCCCTAGCTCCCCCGTAGTTCGCACCCTGAATGAGGTTCATTCTCGTGTTACACAGCATGTTTGAGCTTCTGCAAGAACCAATGAGGTTCATTCTCGTGTTACAGCACGTTTGAGCTTCAGCAATAGGTTTGTTCTTGTGCGTCAAGCAGTTTTCGGTTGAGTTTATGTTCGCTGATTAATGTTTTAAAGTGAATAAAAGCCTAAATTCAATGTTCATCATATAAAGCCATCGAGTCTCTTCAGAAAATTTGGACTAAACTGCTCAATTCATTTGGATTAGTTTCACGATCTCTTTATTAACTTTTTGAAGCGTCAAAGTCAAATTATCTGTTGATAATTCATCTTCGGAAAGCACAAATGAAGATATTTTTGATGAAATCTGAGAGCTTTCTGTCCCCTCCAGTGACAGTTACGCAACTACCGCAGTTGCTTAACTGTCACTGGAGGGACAGAAAACTCTCAGATTTCATCAAAAATATCTTCATTTGTGTTCCGAAGATGAACAAAAGTCTGACGGGTTTGGAACGACCTAAGGGTGAGTAATTAATGACAGAGTTTTTGTTATTTTGGGTGACCTATCCACTTAGGAGCGAAAAGAATAGACCGTTGTCTTGTGACATTTGTCATAATCTCAACATTCTTGACTCGGTTAACTAATGTATTGCGTCTGAACACTTCTGATGTCTAGTTCTGCCGTCATGGAAAGAAAGTTGGGCTTCCTACCAGACGTTTACAGCGCACCTCAAAGACCTCCCAGTCGAAATCAGCCTCTGAAGCTTGTGTCATTTCTACTTTGAATAGAGTCTTTTGAAGGTTGTTTTTCCATTAGCTTCAGAGGAACCTTTGCCACAGGACAATAAAACAAGTACATAATGAAGCCAAACCATGAAAAAAGTCATTAAAGCAAAACCTCCCAGCAAAGAGATCTGATCAAATGTTATCTGAACTTTATTAGACTTTATAACTTTCAGGGCGACAAAAATTACATTTATTAAATACATTTTTTAAAAGGTTACATTGATTTGAAAGATACGTTTATGCCCGGTTTCACAGACAAGGCTTAAACTAGTCCCAGACTAAAATGCATGTTTGAGCTGTTTTAACTGAACGCAACTTGCACTGATATATCTTAAAATATGTCAGTGCCATTGTTGTGTCTGAAGATTCATACCAGTAATGTTTTTTTTCCTAAGGCACGTTTATAAAAGCTATTTAAAGGGATGGTTCGGAGTAAAATCAACCTAGGGTCCTTTGCACCATGACCTCGAGCCAAACACCCCCCCAGAAGCCTTTTTTCCCTTGGTTGAACATTATTAAAGTTAGAGCTTATTTAGAGATATCAGCCGGATGGCTTAGTGCAGGCGCTAATGGATCCAAGGCTGTATCTCGTAAATTACCCCACTAATAATGCCCAGAATGGCACCAAACTTCTACAGTAGTACAGATAGGTTCTGTACTCATAAAACGAGGCATTGGAAAGTTTGTAAGTTCATCAGGAGTTTATTTAAATAACACTTGCCTGACGGCTAATGCTACCGCTAACCCGGACGTCGACGTCACTTCCGTGATTTGGGAAAAGCCCATAAAAGTCCTGGCAGAAAGTGATGCATTTTTTTATTATTTTTTCCAAAGTGTTGACAACTTAGTGTTAACTAATAATTGTTGCAAACTGGTACTACCAACAAAATATTAGTGCATTCCTGGAAATGGGCGTCGTTACACTACATCCTTATGCATCGCTTTCTGTCAGGACATTTACGTGCTTTTCCCAAATCAGTGAAGTGACGTCGATGTCCGGGTTAGCGGTAGCATTAGCCATCAGGCAAGTGTTATTTAAATAAACTCCTGATGAACTTACAAACTTTCCAATGCCTCGTTTTATGAGTACAGAACCTATTTGTACTACTGTAGAAGTTTGGCTCCATTCTGGGCATTATTAGTGGGGTGATTTACGAGATACAACCTTGGATCCATTAGCGCCTGCACTAAGCCATCCGGCTGATATCTCTAAATAAGTTCTAACTTTAATATTGTTCAACCAAGAGAAAAAAAGCGTCTGGGGGGGTGTTTGGCTCAAGGTCATGGTGCAAAGGACCCTAGGTTGATTTTACTCTGAACCATCCCTTTAAATGTCCTTATTGAACTAAGGCCTAATCCTGGCTTAATCTGAGCCCTGTCTGTGAAACCAGAAATGATGAAAGTAAGACTATACTGTGATGCAATGTCAATTTTAGAATATAATCAATGATATTATAACTTTACTCTGTAAAAAAAAAACGATAAAAAAACAAAGTTAAAACATTGGCTATGCAGTTCTAGTGTACTGCTTACTGCACAGTATACACATTTCCTAAAGTATGTGACAGTGAACATTATTCAAGAGCATTAAATGTCTTAAACAGTAATATTCAACACTGTTGTCAACCGCATCATGTTGCATGTTTAATTCAGCAAGTGCCGTCCAGTTATCATTGTTTTAATCTAATTTTGTGTAAAAATCTGGTAACTTTTAGTAGTCCTGTCAAAGTGCATCTGCATGTGGATTAGCATACAAACATATTTAATATTTAAATAAAGCGTAAAGATCAATTTTCCTAGGCTGGGGATCATTTTTGGCCGCTACTGTGTTTTTTTTTTTTTTTAATTATCATTCTGTTTTGCATCATTTTGACACATGTCCAACACAAATTTGTTGTCGCTGAAGAAGGTTCAATCTGAATTAGCAGCAGATCCTGTTGCCTTACAGAACCTATTAAACGCAGCCACAAATAAACAGTTTAAGAGCTCGGTTTGTTTTCCCCGCTTGTTAAATGTATTTACATGCAATATTTTCCATTTGGAAGAAAACCTGCGTCACATAAATGGAGATTACATGAATTAGCTTTCATATTGTAAAAGTCATTTGATCAGGGCTTTGATGAGACATGCTTCTCTTTCAGGAGGGATTTTAATGAAGCTCATGGGAGGTTTCCCTGAATTAACATTCATACCAAACATCCACAACTTAATATTCAGTGTCCACCAGTTTCCTCTGTCGGCAGATCAGATAGAAGCGTTCGAGCCACAAATGTAACACATGTGCTGTAATCTTGACTCAGATTCTTTTAAACTCGTTTGATTTTATGTTTGTCTACATTTGTTTGCACCTCCAGGTTTGTAGTTGTGACTTTTGCACAGGCAAGCTAACATTTTCTTCAGAAATCTAATGCATTGCAATGCATCTAATGCTCTGATTGATTTACCCCCAGTTTCACTGACAACGTCTTAATCCTAGTCCCAGACTAAATGCATGTTTGAGCTGTTTTAACTCATCAATTTGCACTGAAATATCTTAAAATATGTCAGTGCCATTGTTTTGTCTCGAGATGAACACCAGTAGTGGAACATTTCTAAAAGCTACTTAAATGTCCTAGTTGAACTAAGGCCTAAGTCTGGCTTATTCTAAGCCCTGTTTGTGAAACCAGGCCTTGGAGTTTGAATGGTACTGTTTTTTTTCTGCATAAAATACAGGTTTCTTAAAACAATTATACTTTTGCGATACCAAAATGTGCAAGTGTGCTGCCAGATTGATAAATGGTGCCATTGCCTGAGTTTAATAAACAGCTATTATGAAGAGGATTTGCTCATAATTACTAACTTCATTCTTATCAGTGTGGCTGATATCAAATGGCACTATTTGTTTTATGGCATTATTTTCTTCCCTCAAGTTATTCCGCCCTGGTTTAAATGACTTGAATCACAAAAATAGATCCCAAGAGGTTTTTCTTTCATTCTTTGTAAAATGCAATGTAATTCGATCTTTTCTCTCTCTTGTAATGAATGATAGAGACAGAGAGGTTGTGATCAGGAAGAGTGACGCTAGAGAGCGCAAGAACCCAATATGAACACAAGCGTTCAGCGCTATTAAAGCCTACTTTTGAAAGCTATGAGTCTAGGATATTAATAATGCAATAACATGACTATGCATTATTTTATTTCCTTTGTATTTTTGCAGTTTAATGTTTAAATTGAATTGGTTTAAAAACGTGTGATTGTCTGTAGAAGAAGCAAATGTCAGTCGCTTATAATTGCGGGGGTTTTAGAGTTAAAATAATTTTAAGCGTAGCTATTTCTAAATGTTTAAGAATAATATGGCAAAGGATTAGAAATTACATGATTAGAGTTTGTTGGGTTTTGCGCCATGCACCCCGTATTTACATGACTTTAAATACAGTAATAGAAGTTCAAACAAAAGGGTTGGTGATTTCAGTTGGCTATAATGTATAAAATATATAAAAGTAGGCTATAGCTATAGGCCTACATGTGCGTTTTTTTTTTATTTTTGTTTTTTTTATAAATATCAATATTCGTAGAACACAGATACACAAGTAGGCCTAAAGTATCGGATGCGCGAGATGAAAACTGACAGAATTCTTTTTAGAACGTTAAGAAATTCTAGAGGGAAAAATCTCCCGCTTGAAAGTCGCTGAATAATTCGAATTCTAAGAAGAAGAAGAAAAGCTCATCCTGATGTTTGTTCAGAATATTTTCCCCCACTGTATTAAATTCTGCTTTAAAAAGTCAAGACTGTCTGAACTTTCTGTTCTATACAGACACCAAAAGGCCTAAATTAGTGTTAAATATAAGCAAGGCTACTGCTAATTCTGAATTAAAATAATGCAGTTTGTTTGTTTGCCCTTTAATTAGACTAATGTTAACTTATTTGTATATCGTGTCGTGTGAATGAAAATGAATATTATTAAAGGCTATAATACAAAATAGCCTGTCAAAGCCTCGATCGCGGGAAAAAATATAAAATAATTTTATATTCTGATCTTTATTTGTTAGTTTATGTTTGTTATAAAACGCAACAGAAAAATATAATAACCTATACACACATAAATCAGGTGTGTTTAGGCTATATTTAGGTGTGAGGCAGTAATAAAATAAACCCCTCTTCTGATCCATACATAATTTTTACTTGGAAAGATAAAAACTGGAAAAAGATGGGAAATGTTCAGGAGAAAGTCGTATTTATTTCACGGAGAGAGCGTAAATCAGCCTGTCATAATTAGAAGAGAGATGAATACTAATGAGGAAAGTAATAAAGATACAAACTCCCCCTTTCTTTTCCTCTCCTCGCAGGTTTATTGCCCTGAGATGTCTGTCTGTGAAATGAATTTGCGCAGATCTGAAACACAAAAGATTCTCCTTATGAATTTTACATGGATATTATGCGGAGAGAGATTAAATCAGCTTTTATCTGAGTCTTTATTAATCATGCAGATAATGTCATGAAGATAAAAGCAGCTGCGCGAGAAATCAAATGATTATGACCGGAGATTCTGAATATATATAGGCTCGATTTGACGTTGAATGGGTCGAGTGAGAAATTGTTTATGACAAAAGCAATTAAATACAATATGTTAAAATCGGAAGATCAAATGTAACGAGTTAAAGTAGGTTACATATTCTATGAACAATTAAAAGTTATTTTTTATTATAGTCCATATTTTATATAGAATGCCATTTTCGTAATTGATTTATATAATTGTAAACGTGAAATAAAATAGAATAGAAATAAAAAAGTGAATGGTTTTGAGTCTTAATTTACGCCCCGATTGCATGCTGTTCGTTTTATATCGGCTATAGGGCATTTAAAATATGAAGACGAAGACTGCTAAAATATTAAGTTTTTATACTAAAACATAGGCTAGCCTATCATTTAAAAAGTGCTGGGTTGTTTCAACCCATGTTTGGGTCAAATATGGACAAACCCAACCATTTGTTTACATTAAATTAAATTAAAATCCGTTTTAACAATACAATTTAATTAAAAAATGTAAACCAACGGTTGGGTTTGTCCATATTTGACCCAAACATGGATTGAAACAACCCAACATGTTTTTTTAGAGTTTTTAAATAGCTTTTTAACGGTACATTAATTAATTATAACAGCCTATTGTTAATAACCATCACCATAAATAATTACAAAGCTTGTTTATTTTTGCTGTCATCGTTGTTAAAATCAAAAATCACATTGAACTCTGAATGTTTTGTGGTCGCAAACTGTAACACCTGAAAATATGCCGTTGTTTCCCTAATTTGACCTCTAAAAATACTTGAATTGGCATGTGAACCTGTTCGTATATATTTTTTGTAGATTCTATAGGTTTGTTTTTTACAGTGTTGGCTATTCAGTTATATTTTTGACTTGGATAGGCTAATTCAGATATGTTTAATCTGTATATTTATTTATAAGCACATGCTAATTATGTATTTGTAATTGCCCTCAGCAGCACATGATGTGTGTGTGTATGTGTGTGTGTGGTGTTGTAGGCGGTTCCGCTGTGACCCAACAGCACCAATAGCATCACACGGAGTTGAGGAGAATGACGCGCGCGGACTCCTCAAGAGGAGCAGGGCTCGTGAACGCGATCAGTGAGAGAAGAGCTCGCGCCGGTTACAGCTCACGCGCGCGGCCACTGGATTACCGGAGGATCTGACGGTTTCATTCTGTTTCTTTCCGAACAACCGAAAGAAACGCGCGTCGTTTCTCTGCTGTGGCCTACTCTCTACACGCATACACAGACAAGGCAGTTTACTTTTAGTTTCTCTCTCGTCACGGTCCGTGTGCAGCAGAAGCCTGGATCTGCTTCTACACTTCTTCTGGACTTCGCAACAGGTCCGAGATCAGCTGAGTCGAGATGCTGGACGGAATCAAGATTGAAGATCAGTTCAGGACTGGAGCAGAGTCTCTGGCACTGATGCTCGGTGAGTTTCTCACAGAAAACGCTTTACTTTACATCGAAGTGTCACACAGTCGTTTCAGAGAGACGTCTAAACTAAAGTAAATATATCGGTGACACTTTACATTAGGGTCTTATTTGTTAGCATTAAGCTAACATTAACTAAATATATGACCAATGTATTTAGCACATTCATCTTTGTTAACTTTATAGGCGAATTGTTCAAGTTAGTTCACAGTGCATTAACTAGCCTAATGTTAACAAACACTAGCCTACTTTGGATGTAATAAATGTTGAGATTAACATTGACTACACTCTAAAAATTGCTGGGTTGTTTCATGTCAAATATTATTAAATTATTTTTTTTTAATTAACTTTTTTTTAACCCAACCTTTTGTTTACATTTTTTAATTACATTTTTTAACCCAACGGTCGGATTTGTCCATATTTGACCGTTGAAACAATATTTTAGAGTGTAAGATTAATAAATGCTGTAGAAGTATTGCTCATTGTTAATGTTAACTAATATGTTAAGAAATTAAACCTTATTTGAAAGTGTTACCAAAATATAATTAAATATGACACCAATTATGCAATTTTTTTGTGCACCTTTTCACGTTTTTACAGCGCTTTTCCATAGGCTACAATTAAAAACGATAGATATGTTTGCATAATTAACTAGTTAACTACTATAGTTGGTATAACAATAACGAGCTGTAATAAAAAAAAAAGAGCTTCTCAAAATAATTAAATATTAGGCTACATGTTCGTCATATAAGTAGGCTACTATATTGTATATGGCTACTAATGTAAAATATATTTATGTTTAACCTTTAATCAGCTTGTTGTTGATAATATTGCACCTACAAACCAACTGCTTTCATATCAATCGGAAACATGGATCATGCTTCTGTGGATAAAGGATTTTTTTGTTGTCTTAATTTTTTTTGTAAAAAACAAACAAAAAACAAAACAGTTGTATTAAATAATAGTGTGCAGGAAATATAACACAAATGTTTAGGTTAATGTTGCAACGACAGTCAGTCAGAATTACCACAGTAAAAGTGTTTTGTCAGATAACATCGAAATTAACTGGTTCTGTTACATATTTCATATTCTGTAAAACACCGGCCAATTTGGCATAGGCTAATATATTTTAAGATGTGTATATATACATTTTTTAAATCGCTAACAATTCCGTATAGGCTATTAAATCAAATGTCTGAATTAACCTGATTACATTAGTTTATCCCAATTAAAGTAGGCCTACTTTTTTACGATTTTGAACTGCGTAACAACTGCGCGATTTAGATTTTATTATGGAAACAATTTTTTTTTTTTAAGTGTAGGCTACTCTAGAAAGCGAGTTCAATGTAGCCTATGTGGCATTTGTGAGTGTGTGTGTGTGATGTATATTGCTCGTGCGTTGCAGGTTCAGATTGCGCGCATCCGAGTGTGTGTGAAGGATGTCACAGACCCATCTCTGACCGCTTCCTCCTGCGCGTGAACGACTGCTCGTGGCACGAGGAGTGTGTGCAGTGCTCGGTGTGTCAGCAGCCCCTCACCATGAGCTGCTACTCCAGAGACCAGAAACTCTACTGCAAACACGACTACCAACAGTAAGAGCTCGTTCATTCATCTCGTGGCATGTGTGTGTCTTCTGGCGCGCGACGTTTTCTCTAAAGGAGCGTCGCGACATCAGTTAGCGCGCGCGCGCGCGTGCGTGTGTTCATGAAGGGAATATTTCGAATTTTTGTTTTAATCAAATATGGTTTTTCACATGGTTTTTAAGCATAGGCTATATCATAAATTATTTATATTTCGATATTATCAATTTAATTGTTTTAGCAAATAACGACAACGGCAATAAGAACAAGATAGCCTACTTATTGTTGCTGTTATTGTCAAATTGTTGTTATTATTATTTATTATTGTTATTATTAGGGCCTATTATATATGTGCGGATATTGTAAAAGCAAATAGGCTACTCAAATCATAAAATATAGATTCATAGGCTAATTTGAACGTTAAAGCACAGTAGCCTAAATAAATACATCAAACTAAACGTGAGAATTTGGCCACAATAATTATAATAAAATTAACTCGAATAAATGAGTAGCCTAATATTTATAATAATCTTGTTCTTATTGCCGTTGATGTGTCCACTCATAAATCACAGAGCTTGTCGTACAGTTGTACAGTGAATGGTCATCATACTCGCCTGCTCTTTTAAGACCTTTTCTTCAGTCATCGCGACATTATCGCGTTCAGTCTGACGTCACGCGTCGCGTTCAGTTCGATAGCGAGCTTTTTTTTTTTTTAATAAGGTCTTATAAACAAGTAGAACTATTTCTGTATTTTCGATAGATAGATAGATAGATAGATAGATAGATAGATAGATAGATATTGATAGATTGATTGATTGATTGATTGATTCACTCTAGTCAAAGTTTACACATAGCCTAGTTGTAACACAATTGAAGAATTATATGTATATTTGTGTTTAATTAGGCTACATTACACACTTTGAATTTTATAGCATAAACTTTATAATTACGCTCCAGTCAACAAACTGTATCAGACTATGACCCCCAGCTGTGTGAAGTGGCTTTAACTGCATGTTATTTGTCTCTTTCAAAGTAGTATTTATAAAGCAGTGATGAGGTACTTAGTGCTCTTAATTCACACCCGGCTCTGCTTTTTATGGCTCTCTTTTAAGAGAGATTAACAAGCAAAGCCACAGAATGCAGAACACACTCACACACACTCACACACCTCCATGTTTAACTCGCTCTAATTGACAGACACGCTTGTAATGAGTCGAACAGTAAAGCTCACTTATAGAGATGTCTCATCCAGTCAGCTGTGAATAATAATCTGCAATTCTTACATTACATTGTTTATGTTGTCGTGTTAGGTTTTTTTAAGTGATAAAACAATAGTATTTGGACTCTTCGTGGTTGTCAATTGTTAGTTGAACGTTCATATTGTGAAGTGTTTAGTTTAAGTGAGTGTTTTGCGTGTGTTATACTGTATATATTCCTCTTGCTTGAGGGTATAGACAGTGATGTATCCTCAGAATATCACTTTACACTTGTATGGTATGTTGTAAAAGTCGGAGGGAACATTTTCTAGTAATGTTATTTCCTGCCATTTCTGTCTGAATTTGTGCTATTCTATGAATTTCACATGTCTATGTTATCAAATGTGAGCTGGAATGTGTTTCGTGTTGATTTCACACTCGGCTCATGACATAAGGCATGCTCAAACTTATAGTTTTAAAGCATATTTTGTTTCCTATAATATCCAAGATCATAGCGATTCTGGATGTAGTCGGCGCTGCTGATTCTATAGAAGCTTCTTTTTTTAGGAAAGCATGGAAATCCTGTATATTTAAGGACAATATGCTATTTTTTTTCACCAAAATGTATTATAATTTCTGTACTTTTGATTCGTTAGTGGGTTATTGCCATGTTGCTATTATACTGCATACATATAAATGTCGAAATATTGGTGTGTGTGTATATATATATATATATTGTGTGTGTATATGTATATGTGTGTGTGTGTGTGTGTGTGTGTGTGTGTGTGTGTGTGTGTGTTTGTGTGTGTTTATCCCATGGCTATCTAAAATATCCTGATTCATAAAAATATAATATAATGTAGAATATGTATATATATATATATATATGATTTTGAAAGGAAGATGGTGTAGTAGTATGCTTTATTTCCATGTATTATAATTTCTATACGTTTGATTTCTTTGTGGGTTTGTTGCATGTTTTCTGTAAAAGGTTTTATTGATATTGGGATTGCGATATTCTGCTTGCACAATTTGGTTTTTACTAGAAATGCTCAAAAGAGCAAGTTTTCCATAAAGTCTGACATGGCTGAATCCCAAACCCGAAGAGGCTATAAACAGTGCTTTAGACGTCTGTTCACGAGAGAGAAAATATCTGCCACTTTACAACCACTGGTGGACCCTTAGGAAACATATACACAAACACAAGGCTTCTTTCAAAACTCTTTAATGGCTTTGACTTCCATGCTCAGTTCATTAAACCGTTCTGGAGCGTCGATGTTTTGGGTCAGGTCTAGCTGGAGTGTTTTGTTCTGAGATACGGAGAGCAGGAATTCCTGAGATCCTGAACCCTGATCTTCATAACGCAACTCTCTCCTCTTTCTATGTTTGGATTCTGATGCACAGAGAAATATCTCCGATTACAGAAACAACAAACATGCTTATTAGCCCTTCAGAAATGATGTGGGAATTAGACGTTTGCTTCTCTATAGCCTGTTCCATCACTGGCCCCTAAAACTCAATGTCATTGTATTAAAAATATACCCAACACATGCTGCACAAGCATTTAACTTCACTTTTCTTCAACATTTTTGCCCAATTACTTTTAATAAGCTGGCGTGGCAGTGATTTTTTTTTTTAAGTGTATAGATGTAGTGTTCAGAAACCTGTTAAACATTTTGTTTTTTATTGCAATTACATTCTTTAATCATGTCTTAGGGCTGGATTTCAGTGTTTAAAACATTACATAATCTGTAGACATATTAATGCATGCAATTAAAATGATATAATCTGATGTGGTACAGGATATTTTATATGTCCAAAATCATATTTCTTGTATTTCTTGGCATTTTTGTGTTTACAGGCAGATTCCTGTTGTGCATATACTTGACATATATTGACATGATGCCAGCTGTTCAATGAAAAGCTCATTTAAATATTGGAGAAAACTCAATGCTATTTTGTACGATAAAAAGCATTCAATGCAGAAGGTGTAAAAAATAATATAGACAATTCTCATAACGTGTTAATGAAACATTATACCAGATAAATACTGTATTTTAATATTATCCGTATTATCTTTATGATTATCCAAACGGTTGTCCAAGTGTTTTATTGATTTATTAAATACAGATATGACTTGATGCAGGGTAATTAACAGATTATATAAATTGAATAATGTCATGTTTTTAGGATCGTGCTTTTCTACTCCATATGTGACCCTGGACCACAAAACCAGTCACATGGGTCAAGTTTTTTGAAATTGAGATGTATACATCATCTGAAAGCTGAATAAATAAGCTTTCCATTGATGGATGGTTTGTTAGGATGAGACAATTTTTGGCCGAGATACAACTATTGAAAATCTGGAATCTGAGGGTGCAAAAAATCAAAACATTGAGAAAATCTCCTTTAAAGTTGTTCATTTATGTTTGTGATTGTGCTGCATTCACTCACAAAAATACATGTTTTATATATTTACGGTAGGAAATTTACAAAATATCTTCATGGAACATGATCTTTACTTTAAATCCTAATGATTTTTGGCATAAAAGAAAAATGGATATTTTTGACCCATACAATGTATTGTTGGCTATTGCCACAAATATACCCGTGCGACTCATGACTGGTTTTGTGATCCAGGGTCACATATGCCGTATTCTTTTAAGCTCTTTATAGAGGAACAGGTCATTTGCTGAGAGGCTAACGCACGAGCAACAGTAAAACAACTGAATATTTTTTGGAGCAGATAAAATGAGATGGGCTGGCAAAATCTGTTAAGGAACAATAACTAAACAAAGCATGATTCTGCAGTTTCCTATAAATGTGATAATAGATGTGTCTGACTCTGAGCGGAGGGTGTGTTTTCTCCTCTGGCTCATCGCGTGTGTGTGAGATCGTTCAGTCTGCACACTGTGGCCTCCTTTGAGAGAGAGTGTGAAATACACACACACACACACACACACACACACACACACACACACACACACACACACACACACACACACAGTTGGGTTTCCATGTTTTATGGGGACTTTCCATGATAGACAATAATTATTTTTATACTGTACAAACTGTATATTCTATCCTCTAACCCTAAACCTTCCCATCACAGAAAAGTTTCTGTGTTTTTACATTTTCAAAAAACATCACTTAGTATGATTTATAAGATGTTAAGACACACACACACACACACACACACAACCTTTCTTTCTTTCTTGTTAGACTGACAATCATTTTTTACATTTACATACAAATTCATATAATATTTATTGATTTTTATTGATTTTTTTATTATTATTTATATTTTATCTATATCCCATGGCTAACTAAAACACTAAAAAAAATATAAAGTTCTGTTTCCCTTGTTTTCTATATTGTAAATGATTTGTGGATGTTACCAGTGGCTATATGATTATTAGTTGTTCTGGAAGTTTGTGCACGATTGTCTTTCTGGTGATTCTGAACTGGTGTGTTTCTCTGTGGTTTTCTGGTCTGAGACGTCACCTCTCGGCTCTTCTGTCACCCAGCCGTGAGGAGAGGTTGGCACGGCTCTGTTAAGTGCTGTGTACCTGCAGGCCTGCTCTCGCACCCCCGTCTCACATTCTGCCCGTGCCTGAGGAGCGGGCGCAGTTTTCTCCTTCACGGAGGAGAGAAAGACTCTCAGGAACATGTGAGAGTCCACAGACATGCAGAAACACACGCCATCTCAATGTGGCACGTCTCAAACCGGCACATTCCCCATGATGCCGCAGTGCACAGAGACGTATAGCGTTTGCAACCCATTTTTACCACTTCCATGAGATCTCTTTAAAATATATATATATATATATATATATATACACAGTGCTGGATATAGATTACTTGCAAATTGTTGTCCGTTATTGATTACAAATTACAAAGTAACTAATTTTAGGTAATGTATTCTGACTACTTTTAGATTACTTATATATATAATAAAAAAACACAGAGATGATAATAAAAGAACTGCAGGGCATTGATGAAAAGATAATAATTAATTTTCTTAATTAATAAATTAATTTAAAATGATTAAAAAAAAATAATAATAAAATGAATAATTTTTTTTAAGAAAGGAAAAAAAGAATAATTACTGAGCATCAATAAATTATGAATCATTTATTACCATTGTGTGAATAATATGTAATCATGTAATCCATAAAAAGGTTACAGTAATCTGATTATGGGCATTTTAAAATGTAATGTAATCAAATTACAGGTACTATATTTATGCAATTAAAATATATACAAATTAACATAAATATAATAAATGAATATAAATAAATGTATACACGTGTGTAGATACTGAATATATATGTGTGTGTGTGTGTGTGTGTGTATATGTTTATATATACATATATATATATATATATATATATATATATATATATATATATATATATATATACATACATATACATATACATATATATATATATATATACATATATATATATATATATATATATATATATATAATATACACATATACATATATATATATATATATATATATATATATATATATATACATACACACACACACATTTTTAATAATTAGAGGACTATTATATAATGATTAAGTCAATTATTAATTACCTAACTTTTAAATCCTATATTTAAGTAGAATCAAACATTTCTGATCAAATTCTGCCAAGAACAAATAGTCCACGCTGCTTTTATCCACGTTCATTTTATACCTTTTATGTCTCTTTTGTATCTTTTTTTTTTTTTTTTTTTTTACTATTCTAAAGGAATTTTGTGAGAAACATCTATGAGAAAGTTGACGTATCAGAGGACTCCAGTTTGCTGAGTTCTGGAAGAGGACATTTGAGAAATACCTTTTCCTCGTAGGCCCCCAATTCCCGAACGCACCACCCAGATTCCCTCTGTCTTTCTTGTGGGCTCTTCTTCCTATAATGGGATTAGCAGTATGACCCCCGCGTTTCCGCCCCGGCTGTAGAGTTGAGCTCCACACTTTTATCACTGACTGTGACACTGAGCTCCCCTGTCGCTTTGTGCCCACCGGAAGCCTGTTCCCTAATCCACTTATTCGTGTGGAGAATGAAGGAAAAGAATGAGAGGATGGAACAATATGGAATGGAAGACTCTGGAAAAGACCCCCTGCGACTCTGTTCTTAAACCAAATCAGAGAACATGAGATCGATATTATGAGGCTTTAGACGCACACATGTGTGTTTTAGTTGCCTTTTGTTTTTCAGCACTGGCCACAGATTTATTTTGCAGCTGTTTTGCATAATGAGCTCTGAACGGTATAATCGAAAGTTGTCCCAAGCAAACGATTTGCTGCATAGTTTTATAGCTGCTGGTTTTATGTCTCTTGTATTGCTCTGTGCTCACTTTGTGCTTGCATTATGAAATAATTTCCACATTGTTTTTATTTAACAATTTTGTTTGTTTATTTAACACATTTATATAATATTTATTTATTTATTTAACTGCTTTGTTTATTTATATAACATTTATTATTTAGTTGGTTAGTTAGTAGCCATGCAAGTCTGGGTCCTGATCACCCTTTATTTATTTATTTATTTATTTGACTATTTTGTTTATTTAACATTTTTTATATAACATTTATTAGTTAGTTAGTTAGTTAGTTGGTTAGTTAGTTAGTTGGTTAGTTAGTTAGTAGCCATGCAAGTCTGGGTCCTGATCGCCCTTTATTTATTTATTTATTTACTTACTTATTTAACTATGGTTGTTCATTTTTATATAACATTTATTAGTTAGCTATAAGTATGGGTCCTGATCACCCTTTATTTATTTATTTATTTATTTATTTAACAATTATGTTTGTTTAACATTTTATGAAATATGTATTTATTTATTTAACCATTTTATTTATTTATTTACTTCATTAGTTAGTAGCCATACAAGTCAGGGTTCTGATCACCCTTTATTTATTTATTCAACGATTTTGTTTATTTATTTATTTACTTGCTTGCTTTTACTTCATTAGTTAGCCATTCAAGTCACAGTTCTGGTCACCTTTTATTTATTTATTTAACATTTCTGTATAATATTTACTTACTTCATTAGATATTTGCCATACAGGGTTCTGATCACAATTATTTTGTGATAATCGTGCAATCCGTTACATATTGTTGTTCTAGCGACTTGTACATATTGTGCATTGTTGTAAACACCATATTTTACCATCTAAAGATTACCAAGGCTTTACAAAAGCCTCCGAAAAGAGTTTAAAACAAACACTAAGAGATGTTTTAGTAGTGCACAAAAGATTTTGTCACATGCAACTGCTAAAAAACAACAGCAACAAAAACTTTTTTTATGACTATGAATTTTCAGATGCTTCACCATGTGAGTTTTATGAAGAATATTGGTATTCATTGGTACAGTTTAATCAACCAGAACCTGTATTAGGCCTATACATAATCGGTCGTAAGAGGCATCTCTGTGTTGCTTTGCATTGAAAACCGATCTCAGATTCCAGCATCCACTGTCCTTTATTTACTCAGCCAACTGTTGTTGGTCGTCTGTTAAACAGATGGAGTGAGGCGAAACTCATTATCTCCAGCTCAGGTGCACAACAGCCTGTTTCGACCTCCAGTGAGTCAGAACTAATGTGGGGGAGACAGGTGGTCTGCAGGACACCGATCCGGACCACATTCCTTTACACCTCAACCGTCCCGTCTCACAACAGACAAGATTTTCATCATGACAGAACAATTTCAGGCATGGTTTTCTTCCTGTCTCTCTCTTGAATCCAAGAAGTGACTTAAACTGCAATTCATCGACTGGCCACTAGAGACAGGCTCCAAAAGAGAGTCAATCCCATACACCTCCCATGTTAAAATCATTTTTTTACAGTCTATGGTTAAAATGCAGAAAAAAATATGTTTACAGCCTGGTGCAAAAAGTGGTTTTGGTGTATATAGCTAATTTGGCCCTTTATTACAACTATGAGGGGGGTAAATTTTTTTTATAACTCATCCATTTAAATTATATTAAGCCTTGAAGTTCTGCATAATTAAGGGCGTGGCCTCTTGAGTGACAGGTGGATTACGGCTGATGTCACTACTAGCCGTTTGTCTGCTGTCTGTTAGCGTCACGTCACCTCAGCTAATCCGCCTCACTGCCCATTTCCAGTTATCCGGGAGTGACGTGTTGTCAAGATGGCGACGGCCGGCTCCGCCCACTTTGGGCTTCAAAAGTTCTCTTCAGAAACCTACGGGTTACATCCATATTTTTTTTTTACAGTCTATGGCAGGGCTATTCAATTAGCTTCATTTGAGGGCTGGATTATCAAATCGAAAAGTTGAGGTGGGCCGGTGGGTTGGTTTGGGGGTTTAGCTTATTTATTGAAACATAACAGTTTCAATAAATAAGTGAAAGTAACCCTAAAAAAGTATGGTATTTACTTGGAAATGTGGTTCCCAACAGTATGCAAATATATAAAACCATGTAGGCTACAACTATTTTCCTTGGAAAAAATAAATTAATTATACAAACATTATACATAATTTTTGTATAATTATACAAAATTATACAAAAAAAATTTATTTATAATTGTTATGCTTAAATGAAAATATTCTGACAGTGAGACTTGATAACCACAGGCTAAAAAAATGCCTAAACACAAGTTAATACACTATACAGACATGCTATACACACCTTTACAAAGAAACTGACATAATTTCATAACAAACATTAATTATATATTCCTCTACCCACCTAATAAATCTAATGCAATATAAATCACTATATTTACTATATTTATTTATTTATTTATTTATTACTACATAGTATTCAGTATAAATATTGCACATTTCTGCCCAACCCATGGTAAATTACTACAGTACATTCATGGTAAATGTTTGTAAGGGTGATTAGGGGATTTAAAGTCTTCTAATTTCGTTCATGCCACAATGTTTCTCCTGCTTTCCTCATCAGTATTGTTGGGAATGTTGAGGCTGTTTCATCCGATTTAATACTAGTTAAACCATCGAGTGATTTGTGGTTTGTAACAGAGGTTTCTGTCGAACTGAAACGCTTCCCACTGGTTGTCGCAACGCTGTTTAATACTAGTGTCCGGGACCGGGAGTAAACGCAACTCCGTGCTGGGCCGTGTTGAAACAACTAGTGAAACAACTGAAAACAGCGCTATTTGTTGTTAAGGTGATGATACACAGGGCAACTGAGCAATGTTGCTGGGCAATCTTGCCGAGCGATTGTTGCTTGTGCACTTTCCCATTGAAAATTGGCAATATATTTCTATCTGGATAATTTAGATCGGTCGTGGGCCCTGTGTCTCATCTGGTTGCCCGTTGACGGCAATATTGCCCAGCAACATTGCTCAAAAAGTTGCCCTGTGTATCATCACCTTTACTGTACTGACCGATAAACCGCTTCAGATGATTCAGTGACGGAGCGGTCTGAATGAATCCGAATAGTTTTAGACCGTTATGCAAGCGCATTTAGAAAGAATCGAACCAAAAGAATGATTCATTCACGAATCATTGGTATCGCTGGTTCAGTCGACATAAATTCGGGACACATTAACTGCTGAAAATATTTGCACGTAAAACGTTTCTCAGGTTAATCGGAGCGAGTATCAAACTAAATTAGCCGCACCGCCATCTGTCCCACCAAAGTGCAGCAGTATATTCACCTGTTTCAGTAACGTGACGTTTCCCGCTCATCAGACCATAATTAGCACTGACCAAATTATCATATACTAGTGTTCAAAAGTTTGGGGTCGGTAAAATGTTGGAGTTAAAAGACTCTTTGCTCACCAAGGACGTATTTATTTGATCAAAAATACAGTAAAAATGTCGGCGCCGATGGCCTCGTGGACATGTAGCGCCGTTGCGCTTGGGCGGCCCGAGTTCGAGTCCCGGCTCATGGACCTTTCCCGATCCCGTCACCCGTCTCTCTCCCACCTTGCTTCCTGTCAGCTCTATACTGTCCTGTCACAAAAAAAAAAATCACAAAAAAAAAAAATATATACAAAAAAAAAAATACAGTAAAAAATTGTATATTGTGAAATATTATTACAATTTAAAAGAACTGTATTCTATGTGAATATTTTGTAAAATGTAATTTATTCCTGTGATTAAAGCTGAATTTTCAGCGTCATTACTCCAGTCTTCAGAAATCATTCTCATATGCTGATTTTCTGCTCAAGAAACATTGTCGAAAACTGCTTCATAAATATTGGAAACCGTAATACATGTTTTTTCAAGATTCTTTAATGAATATAACAGCATTTATTATAAATCTTTTGTAAGATTATAAATGTCTTTACTGACTTATATTACAATCCAAACCTTTTCAGTGGAGAATCAAATCCAATGATCAACGTTTTCTCTGTTGATATGTTTTTGTATTCATCGCCATTACTTTGCCTCATTGATGTTCACAAATATAGTGGATGAATGGAAGACATTGTGCGACTGAAACAAATGAATACTAATACATTTAAATATTTTAAGAACATTTTTGTTATACTACCCCATCAACGTCCACTGCCTTAAACCTTTCAACCTTTAACACACCTCTTATTTGAGTAGTTATAGTAAAAAATGATCGGCTTTTATCTGATGTAAGGAAAGGTAAAGAGTTTGTTCTCCAATCAGTGGTAATATCTTAAGCCGTCTAAAAACAAGTCTTTTTATGCCTTCTGTTAAACCTCTCCATAACTCTCCTGCAAATGAGGAGACAAGCAGGGGCGTCACGTTGTAAAAACCAAGAGCTCAGTTTTATTAGAAACCGCAAGATCTGCTGTGCTCCCTGTCTATCAAAGGGATCAGGGCCGTGTATCCGGGTGTAAATCCAGGATCCCGGGCACAGCGGGCCACCAAGGCCTCGAAACATGCTTCGGCTCCTGTGAGTTTGTGGAGACGAGTAAGTAAACCGTCTGCAAAAACAGCACTCGGTGGGAAGTGCTCTCCGGATTGTGTTTCATGCCTCCCGTGCAAAGACCCACGCAATACTTTCCTCTCCTCCCTCGCGCCGATGCTCCTTCAGCTCAAGGTGATTTGTAATCTGGTTTTCCTGACCCTGAAGGAGCTTCAAACAGAACAATCTTGGCCGGGGTAGGAGGGTTCGTGATGCTTGGAGGCGATGACAGCCGGCAGTGTGCCGAACTTTAAACTTCTCCGTCGACACTCAGCACACCTTAAAGTCCTATTTGTACTATATTTAATTTAGTTTCTGTCTTGGTGAAACAGAAACCGATCATTTTTGGTGATATTGGAAATATGCCATTGGAGCATATTGTTCCTTCTTTTTTTATGTCACAGAATATGTTGTTTAATTCACTGTACACTCTTAAAAATAAAGGTTCTTTATTGGAATTGATGGTTCCATGAAGAACCTTTACCTTCACGGAACCTTTCCATTCCACTAAAGGTTCTTTACAGTGGAAAAAGGTTGTTTGGGTTATTAATATGGTCTTCACACTGAGAAAAAACGGTTCTTTTAAAGACCCACTGTGGTGAAAATCCAGCTTTTAATGTTGTTTATATGTCTATGTGGTGTTTTTAATACGCTTTAAGACAAACCATGTGTAAATTCATAAGTCGACACCATTGCTGAGTATTTTCTCCTTAAAACTGCAGTGAACCAAAGACAGTCTCAAAAACACGCTTTGAAATCGTTGGTGTTTCTGACATCACAAACTACCTTGTAACCAATCAGATCAACGTGTGATCGTCAACGAGTGGATCTCTGAGCTGGTGTGAGTGAGTGGAGGCGGGGCTCATTTGCATATTCATAGAACCGCGTTTCTGTCAGGACCACTATTGTCGAATACGATTGACAGTTAGCATACAGTTTGGATTGGCGGTATGGTTCTGTTCTGGGCAAGAACTCCCTGCGCATCCCTTAGGGTAAACAGAACAGAACCAACATGAATGTATTGCAGATATCATTAATTCAAGATTTTTAAACTACAACATGATTCAAGAATTTATTCTGATTCAAGGGGAATCAGAATGCCAAATCCTGACTGGGCGAGAGGAGGAGCTGGGGATGGAGGAGGGTAATTCGCTCCTGAGAAACACGATAGCTGTTGATAATACTGAAGGAGCTTATATAGTGATAGGCGTCGTATTCCTATAGGTAGATGTGTATGAGCTGAGGGTCAGTTGATGCCAGCTTGACTAACATGACCTGCCAGAACTGACGCTACGCTTTATATACTAAATGAGACAAGGGTGTAGAGTTACATTTCAAGCTATTTTAAGGCATGAAGACATTTTTTTTTCAAGGAAAAAACGTTTAAATATGTAATTTTGGTGATCAAAGAGTTTTAAGGGATAAAATTATTGACTACATGCAGGGGGACTTTAAAAATGCTCTCTGAAAGGTTATTTGGGGATCCAAAAAGGGTTCTTCAATGGCATTGCTGTGAAAACTCATTGCTTTTAAGAGTGTAAATTCATTTGAACTGTTTTTCAGATGTTTCCTCTGAGAAAAAGAGCTCCGTAATCTCATGCGTGTCTCGTCTAGAGTTCCAGAATAGGACTATGTCTCAAACTGTGCTCATATTCTGCAGTCAGAAGTCAGAGATTTCAGTTTGAACTTAATAATGTCTAATTTGTCTTTCTTATTTCTCATTCAGTCCATTTTAGGTGCAACATCTGAGATAAAGCACTAAATGCCCATTCAAAGAAACTAGTCCATGTGTATGTTAACTTCTAGGCCACAGCTCTATTGTAATCAAGATCTTTTTTCTTTTTTTTTCATTTACAAGATTTTCAAATCTAGTTTCACATTACAAAATGTTATTTAACAACATTATTCAAAGAATTAAAGACCTTTAATCCAAAGTCTAATTTCCTTTTTAAATACCCTGCATCTCCATTTGTGTTTCTGTACACTACTGTTTAAAAGTTTGGGGTCAGCATAATAAAAAATAAAAAAAATAAATCAAACTTTAATTTGGAAGGGATTTCATTCAATTGGAAAAAAGCAACAATAAAGACATTTATAATTCTGTTCTTTTGAACTTTCTATTCACCAAAGAATCCTGAAAATAATGAATAATGAAAACACAACTGTTTTCAACATTGATAATACTAATAAATGTTTCTTGATCATCAAACCATCATATTAGACTGATTTCTGAAGGATCATGTGACACTGAAGACTGGAGTAATGATGCTGAAAATTCAGCTTTGATCACAGGAATAAATGACATTTTAACATATATTAAAATAGAAAACAGTTATATGAAAGCATAATAATGTTTCACAATATAACTTTCTTTTTTTTCTTCTTTTTTTTGACAAAATAAAGGCAGCCTTGGTGAGCAGAAGAGCTGAAGCTGAGTCTTTTGAACAGTAGTGTACACTGTGTAAACTGAATGTACTGAAAGACTAGTGTTGATACTAGGCACCAAGACGAAGTGATGTGAGACTGAGATCAGTGGGCTTATCTTCTCTTTGTATGCTCTGTGATTCTTCGTCATGCTCCATGACTGCTGTTGCACAAGCTTTGAGGGTTGATTTAGGATCTTTTGGCACACTCTCCTCCTGTTCTCCGTGACCTTACAACACCTCGCAGCGTGAGGGGTTTGCCTGGTACCGATGACCAGCTCAAAGTAGGGCATGTCTTCCCCCTCAGCGGCCCAGAAATAGCCTGTAACTTCCCTCTGCTAAATTTGAAGGTTGTGCGTCAAAACTGATACATGCAATCGAAAGTGAGTGGACTTTTTTGACACCAGCCCACTCCTGAGTAAACCTCTTTAACCATTGCTACAGAACGCTTTAAAAGTGTGGACAGGATAATGTGACTTCACTAAAGGGCTCAGGGTGCGTTAAGGGTTAACCTGCTTTTGTTTTTGCACTCGGTGTGTAAAATCAGTAGTATTATGCTGAAATGGACACAATCCTCCATGTTCATAGAAACTTTACATGCAATTGTTACTTAAAATCTGCTGTGTCAAGCTGAGATTATATGCTTAAATGTTCTGCTGAGTTAATTTGACTTTTAAGGGCATTTGAATACAGTCGATATCCTGAAAGACATGATTAGATGCTAGAAGAGAAATTGGCTACAATTGAAGTGCACTGAATTAAAAATTCAGCTCCATTCATTTGAAATTTAATTGATGTAGTGGAGAAGATGCAACATTGCAATTTGAATGTCAAGTCAAGTCACCTTCATTTATATAGTGCTTTTAACAATATGAATTGTTTCAAAGCAGCTTTACAGAAATAACAGGAAATTACCTTAACAGATTGTTTTGGCTTTACAGCAGCTCTAGTATAAAGTTATTGTCCAGCTAAAGTTAGTTTGATTGATTGATTCACTTCCATTGCGAAGATCATTAGTTATTAACTTAGGGGCCGCTAACACGACACCGTTCTAACAGAAAACCCTCAATGCGCTCCGGCCGCTCATCCGCACAAAACAGTGTCTGTAAAATGATAGTGCAAGAACTTTATTATGTCTGCTCTCTCGGTATCATCTTGTGAACTTTTTAGTATGTTTTACACATATGCATGTTTCAGTGTGGATGAGCATTTTTTTGGAAAACACTATTGTGGACAGGGAGCGTTTTGAAACGTTTTGAAAAAGAAGTATCCGGATTAATGTAGACTTAAGGCCTGTTCACACCAAGAACGAATCAAAAACGAACTTTAGCTGGACAATAACTTTATTCTCGAGCTGCTGTAAAGCCTAAACAATCTCTGTTACTGTAATTTCCTATTATCACGTAAAGCTGCTTTGAAACAATCTATATTGTTAAAAGCGCCACATAAATGAAGGTGACTTGAACGGACCTTTAGCCTGAGTGATAATACACATAAACCAAGGGCTCTCCTGACTTTAGGGGGTGTCTTGCAGCAGCTTTCCAGCTCATAAAGTCTTCCTCCCCTAAGGCCGTGACACTTCTCTCCTCAAAGAAACCCATCGCTCTTCAGCCGTGGTGTTGTATCTGCTCGTCCCCAAACCCTGCTGGCAGAGGTCACCCGGGCTCTCCGCCGGCCACGGGCCCTGCTCGGGTTTGTCTCTGCTCGGTAGTGGGTCCAGGCTGGAGGTCTGAGAGAAGAAAGCAAGGCAGACCCGCAGCTCGTAACCCGAGCCCCGTTCTAGCCTTCTGCTCCCAGCAGGGGCTTCGGCCTCGCGCTGGATGGAGGAGATGATCGGAGACCTGCCACTGTGCGTGGCGCCTGTGTGATGCTCGGGGGCTGATCCCGGGTCTGTGCGGCACATGGTTCGGGTCAGTTCCTTCCCACTATCTGAACCAGCAGCATCCACATCAAAGCGTCTTCAGTTAGGTCATCACATGCAGCTCTAGGTATGAAGACGGCCCTGTCATAACGGGATCACTACATGCAAAAGCATTTTTTCAGTTGTTTCAATTTTGGACTATTTGGCTATTATTTCAGACTAGTGGAATGAAAACAACCAAAATACACTTTTATGTGTTATTGCACTTTATCTGTTTGTGTCTGTAGATTCCCATTATAATGCATATCTTTAAAGGCTGTGATTATTATTTTTTTCTCTCCAGAATCACCACTTCAGCAGCTTTACATACACCAAACTTTACAGTTTTATTCCTATATTCCTAAATTCTGAAGGTCAGCAATTATTCCATCAAAAATAGGAATAAAAAATAAAAAATCTGTTATCGTCCTTTGATATCATCAATTCAGTTCAAATTTATATATGATGTTATCATCCATAAACATTTTTTATGATTAACCTTTTTTTACACTGACAGATAAAAATGAAAAGGTCTGACATGGGTTTAAAGCTATTGTTAGTTTAAGGGATTTCACTATTATTAATATATATATTGTCTATAGACCGATCACTATCACTATATTGTTAGTTAAAGGGATAATTCACCAAAAAAAGAAAAGAAAAAATCTGTTATCATCCTTTGATGATATCATCAATTCAATTCAAATTCATATATGATGTTATCATCCATTCAAATTTGACTAATTTTTTTTTTTTTACACTGACAAATAAAAATGAAAAGGGCTGACATGGTTTTAAAGCTATTGTTATCCAATTTTTGCTCTTACATTTCTGAAAACCCCGTGTTGACAGGCACTCAGAAGCACTTCTGAAAAGACTATTGCAAAACCAGCTAATATTTTCAGGCTTCAGTAATCATCTACACATCAGCGATCATGCTGTTGATTCACTACACAACTTCGACTGAATAAACTCCACAGCTTTGACAGTGCGGTTGAACTTTGCTCCCCAAGACGGATAATTCAATTTCCTTTTGTTATTGTTTTTATGCTGATACAGTATCCAGTTGCTTCCTTGTCTTGTGTCTCTCAAAAATATTTTCCTTTGACCTTACTGTAGTTTATTATAGCCTAGTGTGTATACTAGGCTATAGTGTGTTCGATGATGCTCCGTATCGCTGTATTCACCATTTGTTTTGGTTTTTGAATTTATGCGTTAGTTTTTACTTTTAATTAAGTTTTAGTTCAGTGGTAATGTTTAGTTTGTTTCAGCATCCCTTTCAGCGTAAAGAAGTCATCATGCACACGTGCCAGATTTGACACATGGAATCTCATAAAACCCGTTAAGAACTTGTTCTGCTTGTATTTAGAAAGGAAAATGAAATAAGAAAATAAAAGTAGCGTTGGCAAGATACTACTTTGATTCTCATTACTGTAATTCCACACCTTTTACTGCTTTACAGTAAGGAAAATTACTTTAATACAATGATTTGATTACAAAAATATATAAATTAATACATTATTTATTTATTTTCATGACTATTAAGCATATTCATACATGAATAAGCACACAAATGCATAAATAAATTAAAATGTTAAAATGAGCATAAAGGCAGTATAGCACGTGCAAATCATCTATGAATATTTTACATTTTGTTATAATTAATTTTAAATATCATATTATTTTTCATTTGTATTAATACATTTTATTATATTACTTTCCTGTACATAAGTCTTGCAGTACAGCAATGAGAATTCATGGAGAAAAATGTTTAATTGTCATGAAAATAATGCCACAATGCAAACATTTTAAGGGTCCTAAAAATTGTTTTTTTTGTTTTTTTTTCTCATTGTGTGTGTGAGTATGTGTGTGTCTGTGTGTTTTTTGCTGGCAGCACTCGGGTGAGAACAGTGACCGTCCCACAGTGAGACGGGTTATAGAGTTGGAGTGTGACCGCATGATATTTTCTTGCCATGCCACATACCAACCGCAGTGTGTGTCTGCTGAATCACAATTTCAGTCATGCTGTTTAGCACAGAAGCGCTAGGCTATATTCCCTGGAAACCAGTTGTAAGAGTCTATCATGTATAATCATTGTTATTATAATCATAATTATTACCATTAATACTAATCAGAGCCTTCTGCTTGTCACACTGATAATGAGATGTTGAAGTACAAGATGTTTATTGGAGTCATTTGTTGGTTTGTTGGTTTTTACTTTTTCATATGCATTTATTATATATGAATATATAACATAATTGTTGTTTGTCCAAAAAATACAAACAACAATTATGTTATATATTCATATATAATAAATGCATATAAAACAGTAAAATATTGCATTGTGACATTATTTGTTTGACAATTAAGCACCCCCCCCACACCCCAAAATGCAATGATAAAAAAAAGTTGGTAACACTTTCCTTAAAGCCTTAATGTATATTGTATATTGTATGGTATAATGCATATCTTTTCATAAGTAATTATAACCAAAGTTAAAATGCATTATAATATTCTCAGATTCCTTGTTACATTGGAAATTGGTGGTTTGTTGTGTTTTAATGCATTATACTTTCTATTATATTGTACTATATTATAACTGTGGTTACAATTATTAATGAAACCATACAATGCATTGTAAGGTGCATTACAAGGCATAATTAATGCATGAAAATACTTATTAATAAAGGCTTAAAGTAAAGTGTTAACGATTATTTTATTCTTCTGAAATTTACAGTGGCTGTCGATTTATAAAACGTTATAAATCCGAAGTGTTTAGCACGCATCGGATACTTTCAGCATGAGTGAAACGCAACTGCCTGTAAACATCCTCCGTCACGAGACATTCCTGGCCAGACTCTTCCCCCTGATGGGCTTCCGTCCCGACGTCTGGAGCAGGGCAGCGCGGCACTTAAAGTGTCCGGGACAAACAGGCGTTTATGGGGGAGATTCATAACGGCTTTAAGGATCAAAGTCTAATTTGACAGAGTGTGTGTGAGACACAGACGGCAGCCTGTTACTGCACACATTTATGGGGACTTTCTGAGAGGGAGAGCATGTCGAAGAGAAAAATAACATTTGTTGAATTAATTCATTATTTTTATCACCAGGCAAGCAAATTAGGACCAGACTGGAAACAACTCTGGTATAGAGAAAGGAAAGGAGAGTAAAACGTTTTTTCTTTTAGAAATTTACCATAATTCTGTATCATATACAATAGACTATATGTGACCCTGGATCACAAAACCAGTCACGAGTCGCACGGGTATATTTGTGGCAATAGCCAACAATACATTGTATGGGTCAAAATTATAGATTTTTCTTTTATGCCAAAAATCATTAGGATATTAAGTAAAGATCATGTTCCTTGAAGATATTTTGTAAATTTCCTACCGTAAATATATAAAACATGTATTTTTGTGAGTGAATGCAGCACAATCGCCAACATAAATGAACAACTTTAAAGGAGATTTTCTCAATGTTTCGATTTTTTTGCATCCTCAGATTCCAGATTTTCTAATAGTTGTATCTCGGGTAAAATATTGTCCTATCCTAACAAACCATCCATCAATGAAAAGCTTATTTATTCAGCTTTCATATGATGTATAAATCTCAATTTCAAAAAAATTTGACCCATGTGACTGGTTTTGTGGTCCAGGGTCACATATTATCTGCGGTTTTCATTTCAATATGCAATGGTATTATTGTAGCACTGTGTAGAAACTAATTGATCACGTATAATTTATTATATTATTTGATATCTGAAGAGAAGGTAAACATTGGACACAAACGTCTGCCAGTAACTCTGATTGTTTAAATATGTATTGAGCTGTGTTTGTGTGGGACGGTGTGTTGTTGTAGTGTCAGATGAGTGCTTCGCTCCACAGCGCTGAGACTTGACAAGGAAAATTTGTCACCTAGGGCTCATGGGAGACGGGGTGCTTTATTTCCAAAAGCTAATATTGTGCTTGTGTGTGTGTGTGTGTGTGTGTGTGTGTGTGTGTGTGTGTGTGTGTGTGTGTGTGTGTGTGTGTGTGTGTGTGTGTGTGTGTGTGTGTGCGTGTGTGTGTGTGTGTGTACACATGACACTGCAGATGGGGGTAATATCAGCTGGTGGGTTTGCAGTCAGTACCCGGGGGGGACGTCAAATCTCAGAGTTAAATCTTCAGGGAGGGTTGCACACACACACACACACACACACACACACACCCACACCTATCATCCATCCATCTGTTTGTCTGTCTGTCATTTTATACATCAGTCTGTCTATCTTTCTATTGTATGTTTCTTTTTCTCTTAACTTTTTTTTTCTTTTTATTTCTTTTCAAATTCTTATTTTTTCTTTTCTTGTCTTTTTTCTCTACTTCTTCATGCTCTTCACTCATTTTATCTGTGCTGTGGGCTCCTGCAGGAACCCAAGCAGCCATTTAGCAGTTTTCAGATGACGGAGGCCCTCAGGGAAGCTCTTCCTCCCAGACACTCTCTTTATTAACTCTCTGCCTCTTTATATGTGTGTGTGTGTGTGTGTGTGTGTGTGTGTGTGTGTGTGTGTGTGTGTGTGTGTGTGTGAGAGAGAGAGACAGTGATTTGGGGGAAAGACATCGGCCCGTCGTGTAACAGTAATTACTCCATTGATATTCCTCTTGCAATAACCCAGCGGTGGCTCATTTGCATAAACTCTGCTCACTAGCGGGGGAGACGAATGCCCGTAATTTCATTCAGACCTCACTGCACGTCTCTGTCTCTCTGTGCCGCTCGTTCTCCATGTCTCCAGGAACAGCACGACAAAACTAGGGAAATTAACCTGACTGATGCCTGTGCATCACACTTGACAGTTTACAGCACACAAAAAACACTAACTCTGATGGTCACAATGCAATCTTCAAGCTCCTCTGGAGAGACAGGCCTCCTGCCTTCCATGTCATATCACTCACACCTGAGGAGCTTGAAAGCAAACACGTTTTTTTTTTTTTTTTGGTCCTTCAAAGCAGTGAAAGCACAAAGGGGCCGTTCTCTCTCCCGTTAGCACGATTTAACCTGTTTGCACCTGACGCAGCGGGGGAATAGCACGCATAGCTCTGAGGATTAGATTCTCTTGGGCTCAGATTCAGGCTTGCGGTGAGAGTGAGTTTGGGCTCCTGGGTTCATTACAGCCGTGACACAGGCATTTTCTAATCTGGACCCAACATGAGTCTGGGGTCCCTGAGGCACACACACACACACATACACACACACACACACACACACACACTCGTGAATAATGACAGTGCCGAGAACTTCAAACTGCAGAATGATAGAAACAGAAAGAGCAAAATATCTGTATCTGTCTGTCTATGTATATACATTTTAATATAGTTTCACTAATATCAGTCTGTCTGTCTCTCTCTATATATTATATATCTATATATTTATGTTTTAATATAGTGTCGTATTGGTCTGTCTGTCTGTCTGTCTGTCTGTCTGTCTATCTATCTATCTATCTATCTATCTATCTATCTATCTATCTATCTATCTATCTGTCTATCTGTCTATCTATCTGTCTGTCTGTCTGTCTGTCTGTTTATATCTGTGTTTTAATATAGTGTCACTAAGTGTCTGTGTATTGGTCTGTCTGTCTGTCATCCATTCATTCATCGTTCTATCTATTGTTTTATATATAGTTATGATAAAATGTCAGAATTACAAAGTGATAGAAAAAAAGTTTTTATGTTAAAAGTGTTTGCATTTGCATAATTTTTGTCCACTTTTTTTCTCCAAAACTATGTAATATGAACATCCTGTAGCATTTGCTTTGATACTTTGCATGTAATGCATTGACATTCAAACAGTTTTCATCTTTGAGGTCTTTGTGCCTGTATGTGTGTCGGAGTGTGTGCTAGTCATTTCTCTACCACAATATTTGATTGGGTAAGTGGGCATGAGACTCCCTTATCAGATTTGAGTGAGCAAGCGCTATCATCGGCGTCTGCGGTGGTTAGCCCCGTTCGGCTTTATGATATCTTTTGGCTGAGACAATTTACTTCTTCCATGCCAATAATGCCATTACAGTATTAGATGCGTCAGATAAGGCCGTGTCATTTCAGCGAGTCGTGAGTAAGAGATCCATCCGTTCACGACAGCGCTGCACTTAATGCTTTCATTCCTACGTGGAAAGGTTTTCCTCTGAACTGGTTCAAGCTGTTTCCCTCGCTGGCTTGTTTCAGAGCCACAGGCAGTCGAGGATTTGCTTGTGTTGGACTCGCGTGGGTTTCCACTTCTTAACGTTACTGTAGAGCTGCATACGGCCTCAGAGTCTGTAACATGTGATGATTGTGCCAAGATATGAATTATTTTGTTTTGTTTAGCTTTATAAAAAGCTGTTTTAAAAGTTAATATGATGGAAAAGGATGTTTCTTGCTCAGTTGAAATACAATTGAATATGATGTTACGTACACATATTTAACCCGTTCCTAACCTGTTGAATCTCCCGTTCCTCCACATCCCAAACCTGCTCTACTGGACTGAGATCTGGAGACTGTGGAGGCCGTTTGAGTTTAGTGAACTCTCTGTCATGTTCAAGAAACCAGTTTGAGAGGATTTGAGCTTTGGAAGTATCTATCAGAAGAGGAGAACACTGTGGTCATGAAGGGATCGACAGGGTCAGCAACAATACTCAGGTAGACTGTGGTGTGTAAATGATGATCAATTGACCGTTCGCAAAGACCCGCCCCCTTTAGTTACTGTTGCTATGCCCGACAAGCCACGCCTCTCTCATGCCGCACCATGTTCTCACGCAGTGAAAAATACGTTGCGGGGCAGAGAGGACACTGACAACGCGCTGACAGACAGGACAGACCAGCTTACTTTTGATATGAAACAGTCTCAACTTTCAAATTTGGTCATTTTTTTAAAAGAAATTTAAACAATAAATACAGTTTTTGTGGCCCTTTAATGTGTCTGACAGATCGCTGTAGAGTCTCAGTTAAAGCTGCTCGTGAACCGCTCATCACTTCCTTCTAGTTCATTTATAGCATCAAATAAACAAGAATGAACATCAGAAGGAATGTTGTTTTAACCGCGGAAAGACGGTTGTAGCCTTAGTTTCTGTTCTCAGCCGACAGGAGCAGCACCGGTGTGTGTCTGTGTGTCTGTAATCCGTCTACTTCTAGGTTGGACATGTTGTGTGTTCAGAGATTGTTGTGCATTCAGAGATTGTTGTGCATTCAGAGATTGTTGTGTGTTCTAGGGTTGGGCCGATAGACGATGGCTGACAGACGTCACGATGTTGAGCCCCCCCCCCGTTTCCATGGTGACGCGTCATGCTTGGCACGTGATTCAAAATAGCGCTCCTTTCTGTATGACAGATGTAGCGCTTTTATTTCTAAATATTAACAAACTTGCTTACCATGTCATCAACTATCTTCTATTCCGATTCTCAAATACGTAAATGAGTTTGTTTTGTCGTTTTAAAAACTTTATAAATGATCTTGATCTGTAACGGGAGATGGGCGCCGCCATGTTTGTTTGGGCCGCAGTTCAGAGATTCCTGTCTGTTGGATGTATTACAGCACGTGAATTCATCCGTTTCTCCTGAAATACATGAAAGTAAGTGGCCGGTGAACTGGGAGAAGAATAGTGTAAACTTTATAGTTACTTACACTGTGTATCTGATATGAATAAAACACGTCGGCAAATATATTTGAATGGATTGTTATTGCTGCTTCCATAGACACCATTGTGTAGCTTAACTATGAATGTATTGTTTTGCTATAAATTATATGTATTTAAATGTCTGAAACCTAAAATCAACATTATGTGGTTAAAAGTTAAATGTGGTCATTATGTGCGCCAGCCATAGCCCGAAAGCACAGTTTGACTCTGGCAGTTATGTCACGTCACTGTACATTCGCTCCTTAGTAGTCAGCGTGCCAAAATCGAAACTGTCCCCCAAACCCGCCCGCCCGCCCACTTCCCGATGGACATCGTCTGATGCCAAATTGGTAGACATTGCCCAACCCTAGTGTGTTCAGAGATTGTTGTGCGTTCAGAAATGGTTGTGCGTTCAGAGATTGTTGTGTGTTCAGAGATTGTTGTGTGTTCAGAGATGGTTGTGTGTTCAGAAATGGTTGTGTGTTCAGAGATTGTTGTGCGTTCAGAGATTGTTGTGCGTTCAGAGAAGCTCTTCTAGATCTCGGTTGTATTGAGTGTTTATTAGAGTTACTGTTGTCTCTCTATCAGCTGAACTGGTCTGGTCGTTCTCCTCTGACATCAAGGCATTTTCTCCCACAGAACTGACGCTCACTGGATATTTCTCTTTCTCAGATCATTCTCTGTAACCCTAGAGATGATTGTGTGTGAAAATCCCAGTAGATCAGCAGTTTCTGAAATACTCAGACCAGCCCGTCTGGCACAAACAACCATGACACGTTCAAAGTCACTTAAATCACCTTTATTCCTCATTATGATGCTCAGTTTGATCATTTTGACCAAGTCTTTACTGTGTGTAAATATCCCTCTACTTGAGCTTTTCTTATAGTCCTCATGAATATCTATCCAATTTTTCTTTTTCTTTCTTGCTGGTGGTATTTAGATCTGCATGAATTTGAGTGGTTATGACAACTGGAGTGAGTCAAAGTGAAAAAAAATAGTCAAAGAGACTAAGTCTTCTTAGGGCCGGGCAGCGTTCACATGCACAAATCCTTAACAGATGTGTGTGTGAGAGAGTGTGTGCCAGGTGAATTTCACTCCTAGATATGCTGCAATAAAGTGCCGCTCTCTCATTACACCTAAACGGTTATATTTAATACATAAAATTAGATTTTTTTTTACATATTTTAGTGCTTAAATCAAGACTTCCATCAGACTTCCAACCAATCCAAATCAGATTCTTGCAGAATAGGTTTTTGATCTTCCATACAGAAAACTCATCCTGGCCCCAAACTAGTCCTAAAAACCTGCTAGACACATTGACTCAAGATCCAAGAGCATGATGGCGACTGAACTGTCGTTCTGTTCTGTCTTGAGTGCATAAAAATGGGAATCTCAACACAGTGTGTTCAGAATCGCACTCATTCACCAGAACAGTATATGGAGAAAATAACAGTAAGAGACAGAATAGCGAGAGCAAAGGGGGTTGAGAAAGGGAGAGACCGTCATCTTTTATTAGGTCTGTGGGTGTTAAGAGCACAGTGAATAACACAGTGTGGTTTATGGCCTCGGCCCCACTGTATGAGAGCCCATATTGTGACTGAGATTCCTTTTGGCCCCTGTCGCGTGTTTTCTTTCCCGGCTTTTCATCGGACGGATTATGACCCCCACCACAATTATACTCACTTCCAATCTCTGTTCAAAAGGGCCAAGTATGGAAACAGTGGTGCGAGTGTGTTCTGATTTCTTGCTATATAGGGTTGTGTGTTGGGTTGACTAAACCTCAGCCTATTTGCACTCTCCGAAATGTGCTGTTTTGTTACCCAGATGCAGTGATTTGTTTTCTTGTTCAAATTGCATCTCACAATTTTGGAAATGATTCTGCTTTTCCTTTAGCATGTTGCTTGGCACAATATTCTATTCTCAGTGCATTCTCGGATCGGCCTCTAGGATACATGTGATGTTTCCCTAGAATTTAGTCAAATATACATAGGCTATGTTTTGGAACTGAACCGGTGTGATCTATTTTTTATTTTTTTATTTTTTTAAACAAATTTTTTATTTTATTTTTATTTTATGTTTATTTTTATTTCCCTCTTGCTTTATCCCCCCACCCACCCCGTATTAAATGTCTACATTATTATTCCATAATTATTATTATCCTGAAAAAGTTTAAAAAAGAGTTCATTGCATTGCATTCTGGGATTGCTGACCCTGTAAAGGATGCATGTAATATTTACCTCAGAATTTAATCTAATTTAGATATGCAAATTAAAATTGTATTCGCTAAGTTTGAACCGGTTTTGGAACTGAACCTGTATTTCCTTTTTTGTTTCGCTTTACTTATTTTATTTTTCCTTTTCTTTTCTTTTTCTTTCCTCCTTGCTTTCTTTCCTTTTTTCCCCTTACAATTACATGTCTACATTATTATACCAGAATTATTACCTTGAAAAAGTTTTGAAATTAAATTTTTATTTTCATTGAGCTCATTGCATTGCATTCTGGGATTGCTGACCCTGTAATACATGTGATGTTTCCCTAGAATTTGGTCAAAAGTAGATTTTTATTGTTTTATTTTATTTTATTTTATTTTACTTCTTGCTTTCTGCCCTCACCCCCCGAACCCGCCATTAAATGTCTATATTATTATAGCAGAATTATTATCCTCAGGGCGAGGGGTGATCGAGGGCCACAGGTTCCCTGAGGTCTAATAAAACCCATAACCTGCCGGTCATCTCTGATTATCTGTTGGAGATCACTGTCAATAATTAGATAACTAAGACATACGGAGTGAGCGAGTTATTCTCATCATTTTACTCCCCGTGGGAAATAATGTTTATTACTCCTCTCTGTCCTCCATCTGATTTTAAATGCGCTCAGAGAACATGTTCACAAAGAGTGTAACTAGGAGTGAAAATGACCCAAAATTACAGTTAAAATAATTCATTTAAAACCTCTGAAGGCCTCAATTGTTTAAAGGAAAATTCTGGGTTCAGTAAATGTTTAGCTTTATTGACTGATGCTGTTCATAGAGCCAATCTTATATCAAATATGTGATAGATTCTGCATTGATCAGCCATACAAATTGCAAATTAAAGTTGAAAATATTTGCATTATGTTGTTGATGTTTATCTTGGCATGTTTTAGGAAAGTTGTTATTCGAATCATCCGTCTGAGCTTTACACATGATTGGTCAATATGTGAGAAACCGTGCCAAAGCTTTTGAAATCTGTCAGATGACAATACGGATCGTTCAAGTGTCTGACTGTTTGTTGATGTGGATCATGTTTTGATTGTCAGGCAAAACATGCAATATGAACATCCGCTTTCCGTAACTTTAAGCTTTACCCAACAGCTGGGTATGATTATGATATAATGAACTAAATTACTTGGTAAATGTTTTTTTTTTTTTTTTTTTTTTTGTGATAATAATAATAATAATAAATGTTTTCAAAATATTATTAGATTAAATTCTATTAAATTACTAAGTCCTGATGAACATTGTGAAGTTTCTCTTTTATTCCATTATTCAAGTTTAGCAAACTAAAACACAGCTTTAATCATCATTCCATTTATTATATTAAAAGCAATACAAATGAAAAAAAAATATTGAATTATTCTTCAACTTTATTATGGTTGCACTATTAGTTTTCTCCCTTAAATTGTCGGCTATAAATTAATAAATGTACATTTTATTCACAGTTGAGTGCATAAGTTTACAGAATCTGCAAGATGTGTATCATGTAAAAAATAATAATAAAAGGTTATTTAGTATCACCCTGATTAAGCTATTTCACATAACAGATGTTTACATATTATAAGACAAAATAATAACTGAATTGACAAATGATCCTGTTCTGAAGTAGCTTCTGAAGGGCAGTACTAAATAATCCCAAAGATTTGTTACATTTATGTAAATTCTACCGGGAGTTTGTAAACATAGAAGACAAAAGGAGTGTGTGAAATTATGCACTCAACTTTATTAATGCAAGTTATACTTATATTTGTGTTATTTATAAAAAGAGTATGCAATTTTGGACACAGCCAGACACTGATTCATTCAGGAACAAAATAAGTGTTTTGAATGAGTCATTTCAGTGAATGATTCAATGACTCACTCCTGAATGAATCAGTGTTTTGAACGAATCAGTACAGTAAATGATTCAATAACTCAATCTTATAAACAGTCACTTGTTTCATTCATTCATAATCAGTTGAGGTAAACGATGTGACACAGACACATGGAGTGACACACACTGTGAAAAGTGAGTCCAAAATCTGAGGACCAGAACTGTAATAATTCCCCAATAAAGGTAAAAGTGGAAATTAAATTCTTGTGGAAGTGCAATTCTTAATTTTACAATTATTTGCTGATGTTCTTGCTTTATTGTATCATAAAAAGTGTCCTCCTCATAATGAGAGAGCACCGTTTACCGTCCCTCACACACACTACACACACCCCTCTGACAGTGTTGAAGCTGTGTGTTCGCGTGTCAGGGCTCAGCTCTGATTGAATTAGACAGCAGACGGCAGCTGCCAGCACACACTCCTCACAGCACACACTCCTCAGAGACACACACTCCTCACAGCACACACTCCTCAGAGACACACACTCTTCAGAGACGCCCCTTTGTCCCGCCCACACAAAAGAGCACTTGGCACAGAGAATAGACATGAATAAAGACGCAATGAATCTCTATTGTCACTCAGTTTACAGCTGATAGTCAATGCAGGGATAAATGTGTGTGTGCTCCAGTTTTGATGAAGGAATACTCGTGTTAAGCAATATAGCAATATGTTTATATTGTCACAAAAATAGAAATGGTATTATTGCATGCACTGCAATATATATCCAATTTTATATAGAGAGCTGTCAACTTTATTTGCATACATAGTCACTTGCATAAAGTAATATAGCAAATCTCAAATGCCTGATTTTCTATTTTGTCACAAAACTATATAAAGTTGGATATATTAGAATGTACCTTTATACAAGATATACTGTAGAGCAATTCTCTGCTGCGCGATTGTTTATATTGTCGCCAAAAATGCAAACCGTATTATTGCATAGCTCTATATAAAAAGTTTATACACTTACAGTACACTCACATAAAGTTAGATATACATTATATAGCAAATCAACTGCCTGATTTTTATTTATTTATTTTTTGTAACTATATTTTGTAACTGTAATTTATATTGTAACTATATTTGTATATAAAGTTGGATATATAGGTATGTAACTCTCTCTCTTTCTCTCTCTCTCTCTCTCTCTCTCTCTCTCTCCCTCTCTCTCTCTTTCTCTCTCTCTCTCTCTCTCTCTCTCTCCCTCCCTCTCTCTCTCTCTCTCTCTCTCCCTCTCTCTCTCTTTCTCTCTCTCTCTCTCTCTCTCTCTCACTCTCTCTCTCTCTCTCTCTCTCTCTATATATATATATAATATAAAGTAACATTTTGAGGTATGTATCTTACATGTATTAAAAAAATAAATAAAAAATATATGTATATGTATGTGTGTATATATGTATGTGTGTATGCGTGTATATATGTGTGTATATATGTATGTATATATGTATATGTATATGTGTGTGTGTGTGTGTGTGTGTGTGTATATGTATATGTTTTAATACATGTAAGATTATTGCAGTATGTTTTACAAGAAAATACTATGAGTCTTTCTGCCTACCTTTCAATGTTATATGTTTAATTCAATGTATTACTTGGCATTTCTTTGTAATTACTTGAGAAGTTTACTAGCAAAAAATGTTTCTACGGCAATTTTTTTTCCAGTGTTTATCGTATATAGCAAATATACTGCTTGATCACTTGCATCATTGCAAAATGTAAACTATATTGAGGCATGAAGATATTAAGATTTTATAAACATTACCATCATGATTTTCAGTAAAGCCGCTTTGAAACGATGTCTGTTTTTCAACAATACAAGCACATTTGACGTGACTTGAATATTTCCCCCCAAAAATGAAATGTTCCACGTTTCTCATGCAAACATCCGGTCCATGCACGTATGCAGTGTGCGGTTGGAGAGCGAGACCGTGGGGAGTGTGTATTCCAGCTTGAGTTGTGTGTATGAGTGGGTGGGGGAGCAGGTGATCGACTGTGGGTGTCAAACACCTGCAACCAGTTCTGCCTGTTAGCCCCGGGCCAGTGGGAAGATGGGAATGCTTTGAGGATGGCCTGCCACTGCCTGAAGCAGGGATGCATTCAAAGCTTCAGTGTGTTTTGATGAATCTTGTGTGAACTCATTAAGTTGAGGACAGGATGACATCATGCGTGATCGATGGGTTTTTTTTGCTGGAAATTTGCATACGGCTGGTGTTTTATGTTTGATTTATTTCCCATACTGTGTGTTTCGTAATCGAGCAGTTGTTTCCTTAAAATCCCAGCTTAATCTCTCTTCCTGCTCCTCAGGTTCAGAAGCCTGTTCCCACCGCAGAGCTTAAAATTAACACATACAATTGGTGGTAATTGTGGTAATCATATTTCAAAGTAAATAATAATTTATTTCTTATTTAAAACATTAGCTCAAAATTATACTTTATATATATATATATTTTATTTCTATAATATTTTATTTCTTATTTTAAACTTTACCTCAAAATGTTACTTTATATTTTAATTAAAAAGATTATTTCTATAATATTTTATTTCTTATTTTAAACTTTACCTCAAAATGTTACTTTATATTTTAATTAAAAAATATTATTTATATAACATTTTATTTCTTAATTTAAAACTTTACCTCAAAATGTTACTTTATATTTTAATTAAAAAATATTATTTATATAACATTTTATTTCTTATTTTAAACTTTACCTCAAAATGCTACTTTATATTTTATTTTCTTTAATTAATTTTATTGATTTAAATAATATTTTATTTCTTATTTTAAACATTAGCTCAAAATTATACTTTATATATTTTTTTATTTATATAATATTTTATTTCTTATTTTAAACTTTACCTCAAAATGTTACATTATATTTTAATTCATTTAAATAATTATATTGAATTATATCATATTTTATTTCTTATTTTAAACTTTACCTCAAAATGTTACTTTATATTTTAATTAAAAAGATTATTTATATAACATTTGATTTCTTATTTTAAACTTTACCTCAAAATGCTACTTTATATTTGAATTAAAAAGATTATTTGTATAATATTTTATTTCTTATTTTAAACTTTACCTCAAAATGTTATTTTATATTTAAATTTTTTTTTAAATTAATTTTATTGATTTAAATAATATTGTATTTCTTATTTTAAACTTTACCTCAATATGTTATTTAAATTTTTTAATGTATTTAATTAATTTTATTTATTTATGTAATATAATATTTTATTTCTCATGTTAAACTTAATCAAATTTTATTTATTTTTTTACTTTGAGACGGAAACAGGCTTCCATAAGAATAAAAAAATTAAAACAACATTTCACCTCGAGCAGAATTGTTGGCATGGAAGAGTTTAGAGCAATATAAAAATAATTCAGATAGCAGAGCAGACCTTTTGTTCTTAGAGGAATTTTTCTTATTGCTTTCTAGGAAAAACAATTAGCCTTTTTCACATGGAATCGGAAACTTGTCACGCAGGTTAAAGTTAGTTCCTCTACAGGTCTGTGCCTATTATATTAGTATGCTCTTTTTTCAGAGCATACAAATGAAAACTTTGTAACTTATCCGGCCACTCAGTGATTGATACGCTCAAATATAGCGTGGCTGGTTTGTGTTCACCGGCTGCCGTGTCATTAACTGAAATATTGACTAGTTCAGTCATTTCCCTCGCATCACCACACCATGAGAAATTGTTTAAAAACATTTATTCCAACTACAGATGCACATTTTTGGCATGGCTTGTTGGGCATAGCAACAGTAACTAAAGGGGGCGGGGCTTTGTGAAGGGCCAGTTGAGTTCTTCTTGAGAACTTCCTTTATAAGTTAGGGTGTGTCCAGTCATTTGCCATCACTTTAAAGTCTGTTGTTGTGACGTAATAAACAGCTTCAAACTGATGTCGGTTGGACACATGCACACACACGCGCACAGTCGCACACACCCACACACACACACACACACACACATGCACACACACATTAATCACATTACTCATAAAGCACCAGGAATTCAGCTGTACCTGTTTCTCCGGCCGCATTAAAAGAATCAACTCTAATTTGAAGGAAGTCTTGAGAAATTCTTATCATCCAATACAATGAGACACTTGCATGTTTCGGCACGCAGGGCACATCTCAGGACAAATTGTACATTCTTCCTTTATGGTGGTTTCAGGGTTTGCTCTGAGCATAGTCAGGCTGCAGGACAAGTGTGTGTGAGAATGAGATTGAGATTGTGTGTTTTATTCATTTTTCTGCAACACGTCATTCAAGCCCACAAGTCTGACCCAGATCTAATGTGTCTAAGTGGTTTTCTTTAGTTATAGTTAAAGGCTGTTGTTATAGAAACACTGAAAAAAATGATTCGTTGAATTTAATGAAACATTTTATGGTAAGTGGTTGCACACAATTGATTTTAGCTACATTTAAACAAATGCATTAAGTTGAACTTAAAGGGGTCATATAATGCCATTTTTGTACAAGCTAATATGATTCTTTAGGGTCTAAATTAAAAGTTTGTAATATACTTTAATTAAAAATTCTCATTAGTATTGTAAGAAAACACTAATTTTACCTGGTCAAAAACAGCTCTGTTTTCAGCACGCCGTTTAAGTGCATGTGTCTTTAAATGATAATGAGCTTTGCTCACCCCGCCCCTCTGTTCTGTGCGTACACCGTTTGTAATAATAACACAATAACCATAACGCGTTGTTCATTATAAACGTGGGATTATGAATTATATTGAGAACATCGTACATAGAAAACATGCCGTAATGTACCCTAAGTGTAAACCTTAGCCGCATTCATCGTGAAGTGTGCTAGCGATTTGCAAAGATGAATATAAAGATTAATATAAAGGTTAATAAAACGTTACACTCACTTCTTCTGGAGGTGCAGCAGGAACACGAATAGTTGGTACTGATCCTTTTTTCAGGAGCAGCTTCTTAGCAAAACCAGCTTTATATTGACCCTCGTTTGTAAAGCAGTCTGGTGTGTGAAATGCAAACATGAAAGCATTGACGTTGATCGTGGGGAATATTCCCTTCGAAAACAAACTCAGCCACTGCGTCTTCAGCGGTTCGGATTTAGGATCAAAATGATGCTGTGTTCGTTATTACACCCAAGAACAGAACACCACAATCGCTTAGACGCCATTCTGCTCATAGACAGTGCTCCAGCGTATCAACAATGACCGCGCGGACTATGATTGACAGCTCGCTCACAAGCGAGGGCGGGTCTGTGTTGAAACGCTGCTGTCAATCAACAATCATGGGAGGGGCGTCCGACCGTGTGACGTCACACAGTCGAACGGCTTGATTTGTGACAGGAGGAAACATATAAGAAGATTAAAAAAAAAAACACTGGATGGATTTTTAGCATTTTATGATGGTTGTGTACAGGCACTGCCAACACACATTTCAGTACAATCAACTTGTAAAAGTGCATGTACCATTATATGACCCCTTTAAGCAATTTTAGTTCAACGTAATGCATTTGTTTAAATGTAGCTAAAATCAATTGTGTGCAACCACTTACCATACATTTTTTTATTAAATTCAACGAATCATTTTTTTCAGTGAACCGTATTCAGATTTTTTCTGTTTATGAACTTCTGTGAACTTCTCTGCCGTTGTCCATCTTGTTCTCCTGGACTAAAGATGATCTTTTCTCATGGTTTCTATGGTAATCTTCACATTTACTGTCTGAGCGTCTGCTCTCCAGACTCTGTTTGCTTAGCAAGTTGAATCACCACTTTTTAAAGGGGCTCGTTTTCAGTAAAGCTCCTGCTTACCCTTTATCTATCTATCTATCTATCTATCTATCTATCTATCTATCTATCTATCTATCTATCTATCTATCTATCTATCTATCTATCTATCTATCTATCTATCTGTCTATCTGTCTGTCTGTCTGTCTGTCTGTCTATATTTCTTTTTACAGCATATCTATGCCAGTTGTATATCTATAGTTTTTAATGTTTAGGCTTTTATTTTACATAATTCAGGGTTATTATACAGTAGTCAACATTTGAAGTGGATCAAAACCTCTCATCAAAGTTATACATGAATTATACATGAACTTGTCTTAGGACAACTTTGATTAACATTTTTGATCCACTTCAAATGTTGACTACTGTAGTTAACTGAAACATTTAAAAAAACAAACATTTCCTGTAATAAAATAAACATTAACTGAAAAAAGCTTATTTTATTTGAGCTAGTTAGCAAGGCAAGATTTCTCATTTTCATTTAGTTTAACTTGATGTATATAGACATAGTTTAACTTTTAAATATGGCTAAAAATGGCTAAAAACAACAGAATGGCTAAAACAAAAACGAAAACACTGACATTATAAATGAGTCTGAAATAGAATTTTCTTTCAAACCACAGTTAAACATAGTTTCTATATGAGGACTATTGCATTTTTTTTAATAAGGGCATGCTTTTCTATAACACTGTTGGCACATTCAGTTTAGAGTAGATTCACATTTATATTTAATTATATAGAGATTTTACAATCCTAACACAAAATCACGGGCTTATTGATCTTTATATCTGTATAACTTGATTTGACTCTAAATGTCTCATAATTTTCTGACTGGCTGAACCCTCTACTGTAATAGTCCCCACAAACCACCAAAGGCTTTTCTCTCGGTCTGCAGGATTTAGCCTTCATCAGGATCCAACATCCCACAATGTGCCAGTGTTGCTATGGAAACGTGCCGCTCTGACAATGTCCCGCACACAGTTTTCGGGTCTTTTGTTGTGGAGTCAGGGCCGGACTGTTAGCGCAGCTCCAATATTTACCCTTGACGCTGAGAGAGAGTTGGCTCTCCACTTTCTGGCCTACAGTGTTCCAGCTTGGGGAAAAATGAGGCAGATAGAGAGACATTTTGAAGTTTTTAAGTGTTGAAAAATAATGCATTTGTGTGATACCTGTCAGTTCATGTGTACAAGTATGTTGATGTTATTTGCATACTTTTGAGTAATGTACAGTCAGTAATGGTGTACAGCACATTTTACAGCTTACAAATAAAGTCGAGATCCATGTTTGGTTTTATTACATTCCATCACAGATATTTTTTATCGCAGATTTAGTCGCAGTGAACAGCGCAAGCGGCTCGTCACACTTTCATTTAAGCAGAATATCTCAATGAAGATGTTTTTGGTGTTTTCACATCATCGGTGTTGCTGTGATTCGTCACATCTGGCAACCGCAAGCATTCGCAGTCGAGGCTTGCACTGCAGACTGTAATATTGTCTTTTTTTTTTGTCAAAAATAAATTTCTGTAAAGATTGTATTTTTTACCTATACGTTTTAGTCTCGTCTTTTTCCGTCTATGATATTGCATGTTAATATAGTGACAGTTATCGTTTAATGACCTTGGTGTCACCTTGTCATCGTCTCGTCTTAGTCATGGATAAAACGGTCGTTGACGAACATTTTTTGTCATACTTTTCGTTTACTAAATTAACACTAATGTAAAACATGAAAATAGACAAGAAATGTTGATTTGAGCTTAAAATGATTGTATGATGTAAGAAAAAGGAGAGCACAGAATGAGATGGGAAACATGAAACTTGCACTGAAAAAGAATTTTCTAAATCCATATTTTTGTCTCGTTTTCTAGAAGAAATATTGAAATATCTTTAAAACAAGATACTTTTATTTGTGAGGCAATTAATATTGATGTTTTGAGAATTTTATATATAATGTAATGGATATAATATCAAGAAATAATTTATTATACTATAATATTAAGTTATTATTTTGTATTAATTTAATGTACTAATTTATTGTTGTTTTTTATTTTTCTTCTAGGGAAAGTTTAAAAAGTTTGTGTTTATATAATATATACTGTGTGTGTATATATATATATATATATATATGTGTGTATATATGTATGTATATATTTATGTGTATATATATATATATATATATATATATATATATGTGTATGTGTGTGTGTGTGTGTGTGTGTGTGTATGTGTGTGTACTGTATATATTCTGTATACATACACACATGTACACACACACACATACAGTATATTATGTTAGATGTCATTAATCGCGATTAATCGATTTGACAGCACCATTCTTTGCCTGGGTCAATTATACAGTCCAGCTAGTTATTAAAGAGTGTTAGATTTATGATGCCGATCATAAATATACAGGAATCACAAATTTTTTCAGAAATTTTTCAGAAATTCAAAAAATTAAATAGGAATTTTACGGTATCACTTATTAATTAGCCAGATATTTCGCGGGCTTTCGCAGAGTAAACATTCCAGACCTCAGGTCTAATAATCTAAGGATTACCAGTGCTAATTAAAACTCAAACAAACATCCCGTTGCACAGCCAAAGGTCCATAAAGTGGTGGGAAAACACACAGACTAATCCAGCATCGCTCTCAGATGTGGCTAAAGCTCCTCTAAGAGGGATTGATCGGGGGTCGAGGTGAGGCACTTGAGACTCGCCGTAATCTCACAGCTGGGTCACCGGCGTAAACCCCCAGCCACAGATTAAGGAGCCCTTGTTAAAGAGTCTCCACCGCAGAACTCCTCAACATGCTCGAGGACCTCCTCTTCAAAACGTCCCATATTACTGTTTGTTTAGTCTCTCTGGGCAGAGCATGAGGGTCAGGGGTAATTTAAAACCTGACTGTGAGCTCCAGTCTCCAGCTTATCCAGCCTCGGGCCGAGGACTCTCCCTTATTTAACGTTTGTGTTTCAATGCGGTCACCTCATGGTTGGCAGACTGTGGCTCTGTCCCAAACACTAGTGAGCTGCCTACCTGGACCTAGACAGCATTTTAAGGGAGAGACACCTTTTTAAATCCTGACGGGAGGCATAATTATCCTTCCAAGATATCTTTTATCCAGATTCGAAGGCATAATCGCTCCTAGAGAAACCATCCCAGAATGCATTGCAATGAGCTCAGTGTTGATTAAATACATTTATAATTATATTTTTATATTAAGTATAATTTTATTTTATAGTTTATATATATATATATATATACACACACACATATACACACATATACACATATATACATATATACATATATGTACATATATACACATATACATATTTGTGTGTGTATTTATATGTATATTACTATGTAATGTCTATGTGTGAATATATAAATTAATATAATAATAGGCTATATTAAATATTGTAATATATATTTCTAATAATAGTTAACTTGCTTATTTTTATTACTGGTGGGCTGTGTGTTTTTTCCTAGACGAATTTTTGGTAACGCATTATTTTAAGGTGACGTTACTTGTTACTACATGTACTTACTACAGTAATAACAGCAAATTATGCCTAATTACAAGTAACTAACCCTAACCAACCATAACTCTATAGTAAGTACACATAGTTAAGTCATATAACTCAGTACTTATTTGAGTAATTGCAATGCAACTACGTCACCTTAAAATAGTGTAACCAATTTTTTTTTTTTTGTAAAGCTGCTTTTGAATAGTAGAAAGAAATGTATATTTGTATGCTTATTAGAGTATCATGTTGATAGTAACTCTCTTGGAGCACTTTACTTTTGTATATGTAGAGCTTTCCAGATAGTTTACTGACGGTATGTGGTCCGTTTGGGTTCGGATGCTCCCTATCTAGGCAGCTCACTAGGTTTTGGCACGAAGCCTAAAAGCAAGAGCTGTTCACTTCAAGTAGCGTCCACTTAATTAACTCTCCGGCGTGATCTCTTCACTTTGATTCTCTCCAGAACTAGTTCATATGGTGTATACTGGACAACAAAACCCGGCACATCTGCTCTGGAGAGCGTGTTGGCCTTTTGACATCTACGTTAAGCCCGAGATTAAGCAACGCTATAGATCTTGAGGAAAATCTGGCTTGCCACTCTTGTGGTTCTAGCAGGCTTTATTGGTTTGCACAGATGCCCCTCATGTAAAATAAACCCTTGTGTTCTTTGTGTCAGCCAATGGGACGCTTGAGGAGGTGGGGGTATTAGCAATATCCTCCTGTCAATCATGTGCTGGCCTCTCTCTGATTGGCTTATCTTCAAGCCAAGCAGCTGCAACCCCTAGACGGCAATTACAGGGCGCGTAACTGCAGCTCTGGGTATATTGTCAGATCGCTCACTTTAGCTGCGAATAGAGCCCCGCTGAGCCGTGCTAAACAGCGACGTCTGCTTTACATCAGCCAAACCAACATGGAAATGCACCAGATGAGGAGAGAGACTCATTAAACTGGGTCAGATTTAGAGGAAATGAGTGTTAGATCAACACTTATAGGAAAGTATTGTTAGTTTGTAAGAGAGGAAAAGTATTTTCTCTGAAATTGTTTTGTCTTGTTTGCCCATGCAAACCTGCTGTGGCTTGTTGCCAGGGTGTTGCCATGGGGATGCCAATTTGTTCAGAGTTGTTTTTAGCACATTGATGTGTGGTTGCTAGGGTTTTATGGGTGGTTGCTAGGTGATTCCTTAGCCACACGTCCCTATGACATTCTGGTCTCTAAATATGGCTGTTTTTTTAATATTTTATTTTATTGATTTTATTTTTATTTTGTTACACAGCATTTTTGGGCATGAATATGCCCATAATACTCAATAATGCTATTTATTGGCTATATAAGATCATTAATATTTTTTTTAATACATTTTCTATATTCATTTTATTCATATAACTAATTAATTGTAACATTTATTTTTATTAACATGATTTTTTTAATGAAAATCTGTCACATTTCCCTCAAAGTTCATCATTAATTTGATGTGAAAATCTTTCTCATGATTTATTTATTTATTTATTATTATTGTTTACTTAATTTTTGTTGTTGTTAGTTTGTTACACAGTATTTTGGGGGTTGAATTGTTTTATTAATTTTCTAAATTAATATAACAACTTAATTTTTTTATTAACATTTTTTTATTTATTAAAATGAATACAATTTCCCACAAAGTTAATCAATGCTTTAATGTGAGAACAATTTTTTTTTTATTATTTTTTTTTTTTACTTTTTTATAACATTTTATTTCATTTGTTTCTCCTACCAAGACAGCATTTTTGGCAACGAATAGGCCAATATGATATACCCAGTAATGCTGTCTAGCTAGTCTGCTCACAAGGTTTTGAACCACAGCCAATAAGAAGCTGAGAGAGAATGGACTCCATTCAGGCCTGTGGTCGGATCTGGGTTTGATAATACGTCCCGAATACTGCACAGATTCTGTGGCCAGGGTTTCTTCTACTACCTACACAAAACCTGGACTTCTGAGGGACCATTTTTAGACCATGAGCTCAGATCTGTTCGGGTCTGTAAGAAATTACCCTCTAATCAGCTTCAAGGCGCTTCTACGTATTTCCTAATAGATGACTTGCACATTTAAAATGAAAGTTCCAGAAATGGTTTTACAGCCTGATGCCACAGACGAGCTTTTCAAGTTTTTAATTACTGTATTCGTTCTAGTGGTTTATCAAAAAACAGAATGGCATTGCACTTATCTGAAGAACTTAGTATGTAGCATCAAGAGCATTTTTTGTCTTTTTTAGTTCAATATGCAAAAATAGTTCTTTGCTGAACTTAAGGTTTTATTTTTAAGTGTAAAGCAAGTGTAACACAGTGTTTTGTGCGTGTGTTTGTGTGTTGCCTTTGTGTGCGTGCTCCATTATTCGCTCATGTTTGCTGTTGTGGCAGAGCTGAGTAAACTCCAGTCTGAATAGAGCTGCCAAACTCAGGAAAAGCAGCTGTCCAAACACACACACACACACACACACACACACACACACACACACACACACACACACACACACACACACACACTCTGTGTACCTGCTGTATTCCTTTCACACACTCTCCTTTCTCATCTTTGATTTCATCTCTGTCCTTTTCCTATCCTTCGCTCCGATTGCTATATTAAAAGGACTTTATTCTGCAGTTTTGCATTAGCATTTATTTTTACCTATATTTATGCAAGTTCACATGTGCTTTCTCCCCAAAACAAACTTAATTTAGTTTTAAATTACAATTTTTATTTGACCATTTGCACAGGTGGAAAAGAAGGGGAAAGAATAGGTATTGTGTATACAATTAAAATTAACATTATTGTTGTATATAACATGATGTCTGTGGTTTCTATACATATATTATGTTATATGATACCAATAATAATTGTTATTACTAATTAACTTTAATATTAATTTTATTTTAACATTATTATATTTATGATAAATTCAGCACATTCTATCATTGCTTTGATGGAAAAACATATTTCTCATTATTTTAACATGTTTTTTTAAGTTCAGTAAGCAATGTATTTTTTATTTATTTTTTTATTTTTTTTACTTTTTTTTTGCATTCGGCTTAATTTGCTACGTGCAAATTAGTATTTCTCTTTCATTATTTTTGTGTTTTTATTGTGGGTGGATATTAATAGCAGATTTCGTGAGATTCATCCAAATCTATTTTTAATGCTCCTTTTTCAAAGATATCCTGACATGCTTTCTGTCCGCTCGTCTGTGTTTGCGTTTGGATCTGTAATGGTGAATTTAGCATGTCTATGGGCGATTTGAATGTTAATATCAGTTGAGCCGTGAGTGATGAGCTTGTATCATTGGGGCAGGAGTTTACTGTGAGGCCCTGGACAAACACACGCTTCATTTACTACAGCGATTACCACCCGCGCTGAACACACACCTCTTAACTTCAGTCTCATCAGACACGTTTAGTGCTAATTCACACAGCCACAGTAGTCAAATTAAAACAATTAGTCTACGTCATCAATTGTGTCATATTTGGGGTGCTTGTTGTGATCATTTAGGTCTATTAAAACACAAATAAGTGCCTCTAATTGAATAAATCTGCCAAACCCAATCATTTTCACATAGCTTGTTGTAATTTTACAGAACAGTTTATATTTGATAACGGTAACACTTGACTTTACAGTGTCCTTGTTACACGTTACATGTAGTTACTGTAGCAATAACTATAAATTATGCATAATTACATGCAACTAACCCTCAACCAAACCCCAATCCTAACCGTAACCCTATAGTAAGTAGCCTACATGTAGTTAATTATTATTATTAATTATTATAATTATTACCTTGAAATGCAATGTAAGTCGCTTTGGATAAAAGAGTCTGCCAAATGCATAAATGCAAACGTAAATGTATTATTACTCAGTACTTAAATGTATAATTACTCTGTAACATGGACACCTTAAAATAAATTGTAACCTTGATAACTTGTTCTTTATTATGCAATGCATGATCTTCCTAGACTGGGGTTTATTAATATTTAGTATCATTATCGATTGACTGCACTGACACTATCGGATGAGAACAGAATTTGAACTGAATGAAGACACCAGTGTTTTCTGTAGAGCTGCTTTACAGCTGGAATTCAATTTGTTTCAGAATTGATGAATCTTTCAACATTAACAATGCTATTTTCCTGTTATATTAATGTGAAGCTGCTTTGAAACATTCTCTAGGCCTGTTGTATAAAGTTCAATATACATAAAAAAAAAAAAAAAATTGTCATTCAAGTGTTTTAAGTTAAGTAAATTGTTATTGAACCTCGAGTCCCACTTCCGACACTCGATGCATCTGAGACCTTTCGAATTTTATAGAGGCGAGTGGATGTGGCTTATACGCTTTGATAGGGTCAGAGTGTAGTTAAATGTGGTGTGTGTGTGTGTATGTGTGTGTGTGTGTGTGTGTGTGTGTGTGTGTGTGTGTGTGGACTACAGGGTATTTTCCATACAGTACCTTCAGAGGAAAGCGCCAGGGTTTAATGACATCTTTAGTCCTTTTGTAGTGCACATGCATCTGTGCTGTATGGATGTGGAAGAGGCGGTTGGAAAAATCAAACGTGCACACACACACACACACACACACACACATTGAGAGGTCTGCAAGTCCATAATGGCATCAAAAGGCAATGTAAAAAGACTGGTTAAAAAGGATATAATTACTTTGAAATGACGTACCAGTTACAAGTAAATGCATGTGTCTGTACACTGATTCCTCAGGTGACTTATATATATGAAAGTCGCAATATGAAATCAAACCTTTCCATGAAATTCTAAGCTGCATTTTGCATCTCTATACTTTTACAATTAATATTTTAATAATTTGTGTTTTCATTTCTCCAAAGGAATTTTAGAAGCAAAAGTTGATGCATAAACTTTGTTGAGCACATTTATTTTACCTCTGCGTATCAATGTATATCGTGTCACCCCGTATTGAATTCTACATGATGTCTTCTTGTTTCAAAAGCACCTAAAGCGGTTGTTGTTGTAAGTAATCTCTAGTCTTAAGCTCTCTCTCTCTCTCTCTCTCTCTCTCTCTCTCGGTCGGGCTGGTGTTTGGTGTTTGGAGAGATGTTTGGTGGTTTTCCATAAGCCCGTTCAGACGTGTCTGCTCTGAACAACTTTGGTGGCAGCAAACGAGGGATAAATTATAGTTTGTGTTTGTTACATTTCTGATCTATAGCAAACAAATACAGAGAGAAGGATAAATAAAACCCTCTCACACATACAAACATCAATATCACACGCACACATTGAAGATCACAGATCTGAAGGCTTTTCTAAGCATGACTGACTGAGCGTGAAGACTTTCACTTCTTAAGGTTGTCCTTAATGGTATTAAAGAGGGATTAGTTTCAACAACTGCACAGTGTCAATCAAAACAAGTTCTTTCTTATGGTACTTTCTCTAACACACACACACACACACACACACACTTAGACATAAAAGAGACCAAAAAACGGTTACACTTTATTTCAATGGTCCACTTTAGACATTTTACTAACTATAAGTAGCTTTGCAATGTCAACTTATTCTACTTACTCGTACACCTAACCCTAACCTAACAGTCTACTACTACTCTAATGAGAGTTAATTCACATGTTGCACATTTACTCATAGCTAGTAAAATGTCTAAAGTGGACCTTTGAAATAAAGTGTAACCCAAAAATCTTCTTTTCGTTAATTTCCACATTAAGTCAAACAATCACTAGTACCATTACTCATAGTTAGTTTTACTCATGTAAAACTTCAGTGTGTAACTCATCCTGCCGCGTTTTTGTGGTTTGTAGTCGTAGGGATTTGTGCATGTGGATTCTTGTCTTGGGAACATTCCATTTTATAATTTTGTAAACATAATGTGAATGTTACTTTTGAATGTTCTGAACGTTCTGAAACTTTTGAATGTTCTGAACATTCTGAAACAAGTAGTAACATTTAAAAACCATTAGATGAACGTCCAACTAAAATGTTTCCGGAGGAAAAAAATGATGAACAATGTATAAATAACATTTTGGGAACATTGTTTAAGACCAGATAAGACTGAACGAACGTTCTGCTAACGTTACTTGAAGAGTCGCACTGATGCAAGTGTCACTCATGGCTGTTCTGACAAAGACTCGGGACAAAGCCGCCGCTGTGGTCCTGTCAACAAAAGACAGAGAAAGGGACAGGATTAGTTCTCAAGCACAATAGAAGAAAGCGAGATCTCCAGAAGGATCATGGGAATTACAGACACCAGCATAATGGGAAGTGACAGACAGAGGAAGAAGGGAAACATGTGCGATTATTAAACATTAGCAGAAGATGGAGAAAGAAGAGGTTTGGGTGAAAGGATTGAACATATTGTACGTTGTAGAAAATGGTATTGCTGAAAGGCTCAATGGAATCATATAATTATCGACTTTTTCTCTGTTTGCTTCTTGTAGGAGAAATAAAATACATGAATTGCACATTTCAAACACATATTGCAAATTTACTTATAGTTATGTCTAAAGTGGACCATTGAAATAAAGTGTAACCCAAAAATCTTCTTTACGTTAATTTCCACATTACTTGTCTTGAGTCAAACAATCACTAGTACCATTACTCATAGTTAGTTTTACTAATGTAAATATGTTCTTAACATTTATTATTATTATCAATGTCGAAAACAGTTGTTCTGCTTCATATTTTTGTGGAAACCTTGACACATTTCTTTCAGTATTCTTTGATGAATAGAAAGTTCAAAAGAACTACTTTAAATAGAAATCTTTTGTAACATTATGAATGTCTTTCGTGTATTTTTTTACACTATAGTCCATAATGAATAAAAGTAGGCTAATTTCTTTGAAAAAAAATGACCCCAAAGGTATAGTGTATATACAAATGAGATAAATATGTCATACAATAAGCTATAAAAGAAATGTGTAAATGTGTTAATGTTGAGATCTTTGACTTTTAATGGCAGTTTTTGTGATCTTTGAGCACAGTTTGAGATCTCTTCTGAAAGCTTGCGAGACCACCGCGGTCTTTTCATCAGGAGAAACATCTTCAGCGAGGTCTCCTTCAATGCCGTCTGTGAGAAACAGTGGAGATATTAAAGAGATATCATCTGTGATTTGTCCTTCCTGTGGGTCCTTCTCTGAATATTGACTTCTCTGTAAAACTCTTTTGTGCCGTCTCACCTCATGATACCATCATATCTCGAGGCTTATTAAAAATCTCTTTCAAAGTCATAATCATGAGCGCGGTGGCACCGCTGGGGCGTCCGGTGTCAGTCACGCATTGATCTGTGCGCTCGTGATATTTATGGATGAACTTTATTGGTGTGGGAGAAGACACCGCTCTGAGGGAAGATCTGCTTAATGCTTCAGAATTATTGAGCTTTGCAGCGGATTTCACGTCAGGGGGTTTGAGTATTAACCGAAGAAATGAGTCACTCTTGTGCTTTGCTGCTTCACATTGTACTTCAAATAATTAAGACTAGAGATCCTGCTGTGTAGCCTACAATATGTCATGTTCAAATCTGTTTTTTGCCAATAGTGTTTTGACCATAATTCACTTAAAATCAGTGAACTCTCCTACTTTACACTGTGAATATATTGTAAAAAGTAATTTATTCCCGTGATCAAAGCTGGATTTTCAGCATCATTACTCCAGTCTTCAGTGTCACATGATCCTTCAGAAATCACTCTAATATGATGATTTGATGATCAAGAAACATTTGAAATGTTGAAAACAATTGTGCATCTTGATATTTTTGTAGAAACATTTTTTTTTTCTAGTATTCTTTGATGAATAGAAAGTTTGAAAGAACAGCATATATTTGAAATAGAAATCTTTTGTAACATTATAAATGTCTTTACAGTCACCTTTAATAAATGCAGTGCATCCTTGCTTTATAAAAGTATTAATTTCTTTCAAAAAAATTAATCTTACTCTGACCCCAAATTGAACAGTAGTGGATATTTAAAAAAAAAAAAATCTGTTTTGCTGCAAAAAAATTATGTGAATTATTTTAAACATTTAAAATAAAAACAAATGCAATGCATTTAACTTGATTTATGGAAAATTAACTATTATACTATTGGCTAATATTATTTGTCCTCGCCTTGGTGACATCAGCAAAAATGTTAGTCATTTCAGAGTAAAAGAAATAATATGAATTTTAAAGAAATAATTCCTCAGCACTAATAAACTGTGCACAATGAGCGTGTTTTTCATTGGTTGTTTCTCCTCGTCAGGTTGTTCGCGACCAAATGCAGCGGCTGTCTGGAGAAGATCGCTCCCACCGAGTTCGTGATGCGCGCACTGGAAAGTGTGTATCATCTGAACTGCTTCTGCTGCTGTGTGTGTGAGCGGCAGCTGTGTAAAGGAGACGAGTTCGTCCTGAAGGAGGGACAGCTGCTGTGTAAGAGCGACTACGAGAGAGAGAAGGACTTGCTGCGCTCCGTCAGCCCGGAGATGTCCGACTCGGGTGAGAACACAACTCTAGCCTCTCCTCTCGTCTGCTCTCCGAAGACAGATGATGTTAAGGTGTGTGTTTCTGCAGATAAAAGTGAGGATGAAGATGTGGATGTGAAGCAGGAGAAAGGAGCAGGAGGACAGGGTAAAGGCAGCGATGACGGCAAAGACCCGCGCAGACCCAAAAGACCTCGCACTATTCTCACCACACAGCAGCGGCGCGCGTTCAAGGCCTCCTTCGAGGTCTCCTCCAAACCATGCAGAAAGGTGAGACCTTCTTCACAAGACCTTCACAAGCTCAAAGAAACCCCAAACCAACCTTAAACGAATATTCAGTTCAATTCACATTTATTTGTATAGCGCTTTCCACAATACACATCGTTTCAAAGCAGCTTTACAGAATAGCATGAGTCCACATTACAATTTAGTCATTTATTACTTTCTAAGTTATGCATTTTAGAAATTTACGGTTGCACTTTATTTTAAGGTGTCCATATTACAGTGTAATTATACATTTAATAACTGAGTAATAATAATTAACTACATGTACTTACTATAGGATTAGGTTTTGGTTTAGGGTTAGTTGCATGTAATTATGCATCATTTATAGTCACTACTACAGTAATTACATGTAACGTGTAACAAGGACACTGTAAAATAAAGTGTTACCAAATGTACATATACAAAATCACACTTAGCTAAACATTTATTAATTTAAACTGTGTAATAATTTAAGGCAGAAACAATGAGCTCATTGAAGTAATTAATACTTTTTTGTTAACAAATGATTATGACATTTAGAAATATGTAGCATTGGTGCATGTTGATTCAGAGTTTGCGTCTTCTTAAGTCTTTGCAGGAGTTGGGCATCTGAAGTCTTCATAATATATATTTCTTGAATGTGCAACCTGTCTTTAGCTACTTTAAAGTGTATAGTGAATATTACCTTTCATGCACTGACTGTGAATGTGAAAGGCCTGCAATCAATCAAAGATAAAAGATCTGCAAATCAGATCAAAGATAAATGAAGTTATTGTCTCCTAAAAGAAAGAAGCGATTTGATTTGATTTATTAGACAAAAAAGGTAGTGAAATATACACTCATTTGTCAAGGATAACACAATAAATAAAAAAATGTATTTCCATTTGCGGTCCTTGATGTAAAGCACAAACTTCCCTCATAGTGAGAGGTTACTTTGGCATTGCATACTATTATAAATGCAAAGCTACAATAAGTTTCCACATTTGCAAAGTTTACAATCACAATTAAACATCCACACGATACACTAATACAAATTCATCACTAAAACTACCCATCTAATAACCATCTTTTAACATTCACTTTAAAACCAACCATATTAGAAATACTTTTGATATCTAGAGACACCGAATTCGCCCTCAAACACTGTAGTTGTAGCTGAGATTGCAACATCATTACTGTTCGTATCACTGAAGCCTCTGGATCTGATATTCAGATTTGATAATGGGAGTTTGGTTTCTGACATGCGCTGTAAGCGGTCGACCAATCACAGCAGACTGAGCCGTATGACCAGAAGGGGGGAGGAGTTTAGAGAGACTGAGGGCCCTATATTACACCCGGCGCAATGCAGCGCCAAGCGCAACGCAAGTGTGTTTTGCTAGTTTCAGCCCGACGCAGTTATCATTTTCACGTCCTGTGCAACGTTGTTTAAATAGCAAATGCATTTGCGCTCATTTGTGCGCTCATGGGCTGCTGGTCTGAGAGCGAGGTGTGTGTTCTGGCGCATTGTTGGCGCGTTGCTATTTTGAGGAACTGAAATAGACTGAGCCATTGACCAACTGAAACCTGGTCTAAAGTCAATGGCACAATATTGTTTTTGTTATTTAATGAGCGTGTTAGTAATGTGCGCCTATAGGCGGGCGTACACTCTGCTTAGGGACGCACAGCAGCACACAAACTAGCCTAATATTTAAAATAAAAGGATTACAATGTAAAACATTATTATTGTGTACATTAAGATATGGTGGGAACCCGGCTTGTCCCGTAGATGGTCTGCTTGCGCACTTTTACCTCGCGCACGAGCAGATCCGTTTGTGCTCTGGAGACGCGTTCGGTCTTTCCACTATCAAATTCCGTCATGTAAATAGCTAATCTGCCATGGCACGAGCACAACTGGCATTGAAAGGGAATGGGAGATGAGACTCTGATTGGTTTAATGCACGTAAATCCCAAAACACACCCATTACTCATTATGAGAATAGGGACAACCCTTTTAGACCATGCGCCGGGAGCACCGACCATTTTTCCCGTCGTTAAATTAGCAAAAGTGGATTCGGACATGCAGTAAGTGAACATGCGCCCTGCGCTTTAGACTGTGCGCTTAGATCGTTAAAATAGGGCCCTGAATCTTCAAACTAACTGTTTCAGACACTGTGAGAAAAGAGGTGATGTGCAATGTGTTTTCTGTTTTTTTTCTTTTTCATAAACCTATTGTAGGAGACCTTTGAAAACGCCATAATAGGGGCACACAGCATGTCAATGGACCGTCTATTGGCTTCAACAATATTATTATTACAATATTATTGATCTGTGTGCAGTGACACTATTATATGAGAACTGAACTGAGCTGGACGATGACATCACTGTTTTCTCCATAGCGGCTGTATATATAAATGAACTAAACAAATAACATTTTTACAACAAAAATGAACCATTACTGAACTTACTTAAGCTGGACTCTGACGCTATTTTCTTCTAGATCTGCTGTACAGCAAACACAAGCTTTGTTGCATTATTTTCCTGTTATCACTGTAAAGCTCCTTTGAAACAATCTATATTGTAAAAAGCGCTACATACTTGACTATTGCATAATGCATATTATTAGTCACTTTTGGATTAAAGTGTCCGCTAAATGAATAATGTAAATATTTCATATACAAATGGCAAACGCTGAGGGATCAGACTTCATGCTACTGGTCAAATGTCTGGATACACTGAAAAATACTGTCTTGCAAACAATTTTCACTCAGAAATTACAGTCAATTTCACAAATAATTTCAATGAAACTGCAAGTAACACATTGAATATAGAAAGACTGAAAAAGTATTTTCTTGTAAAACATACTAAAAAAAAAACGTTGAAATATATATATTTTGTACAGTGTATACGAGACTTTGATGTTCATTGCTGTTGTTAATTTCAGGTTCGAGAGACTCTGGCGGCTGAGACCGGTCTGAGCGTTCGAGTCGTCCAGGTGTGGTTTCAGAACCAAAGAGCAAAGGTGAGCACAGCCTAGGTCACAGCTTTTCAGTCTCTTCATGCTGTGGGCAACCAGATAACATCATCCGAAAATGTAAAAGGCAGCTGTATATTTTCATGTAGTAAGACCCAATGTATACTGTGAAAAATAATATTATAAATATGTGACTATAGAGTAAGTATATATATTTTTTTTTTTGCTCAATTTAATACTGTTCTTCAGATGTATTATTAATTAATTCATTTATTTAATTATTTATTTATTTTATTTTATTTAAATATTATCTTTTATTATTTATTTTGACATTTGTTACACTTTGAGTTGAATCAAACTAACTGGAAATAAAATAAATAAAAAACTAATATATATATATATATATAATGACATAAGCACATAACAAAATTAATCACAAAAAATGTAAACATTTTATTTTAAAATTTTATTAAAATTAAAACTAAAATTATAATAAATAATGTTTAAAAAATATGAATTAATAGTTCATTCAAAATATTAATAAAACGCACTATAGTACTGTACTGTAATGTATTATTTATTTAAATCTTTTTTTTTAATAAATCATTTTATATTTTTTTATTTTAATCAAAATATGTATTTATTATTTATTTATTTATATATTTATTTTATTATTTATTTATTCTTACATTTCGTTACACTTCAGTTTAAGTTTAATCCCTCAAATTACTAACTGGAAATAAACTAAATAAACTAAAACTGAAATAAAAAATGAATTAAACCTAAATATTAATATTGTTTTTTAATTATGTGAAAACTGAAAAAATAATAGCTACTTTCAAAATATTAATTGCTATATTACTGTACTGTTAAGTAGATGTATTATTTATTTATTTGTTTGTTTGTTTATTTATTATTTTAATCAAATTATTTATCAGTTAATTTATATATTTAAATCTTATCTTTTATTATTTATTTATTCTTAAATTTGTCACATTTTAAGTCAAATCACAAAAATTACTTACAGAAAATATAATAAATAAAAACTAAATATTAATATTTTAAAAAAAACTAATAAAAATGACAAAAGCTGAAAAATGAAAGTGTAAAAATAACAGGTAATTCAAAATGTTAATAAAAACTCTAATAATAGGCTATATAAATAATACTAAAATAATAGTGCCTAGGTGTCCCGAACCCCAGGCTTAAGTAACTCTTCAATATAGTTCAATATAGTTGATGTTAAAAAATGATTGAGTATTTGTATGTTCCTCTTTTTCCGCTCAGATGAAGAAGTTAGCGCGCCGACAACAGCAGCAACAAGAGCAGCAAAACTCTCAGAGGATCGGACAAGGTACGAGACTCCCAACACACACGCTTTCACGACATATGCTGTTCCTCTGCAGGGTTTTACATCTGCTCTATGTGTTCAGTAACTCAACTCATGGTGTGTTTTCTGCAGATGTGATCTCAAGCCGAATGGAGAATCTGATGAACTCATACACGCCTCTGGCTCCGCCTCCACAACATCAGCTAGTGTCCATGGAGGCGAACGGATACAGCACAGACCCGTTCCAGCAAGGCCTCACTCCTCCACAGATGCCCGGAGATCACATGAACCCATACGGTGAGCAACAAACACGTCTCCGGAGTGATGTTACCAAAGCAAAACACACGTCCCGTCACGTCTTTGGAATGATATTGACCAGAAGCGGCCGCTAATGCCACGTATGGGCCCAGTAAAAATAAATGTGCCATTAAACTGTCTTCACCCTTACGTAACAGTGTCAATTAGTTTTTGAAAAGCCTATAAAATTACACTATAAAATTACATGCAGCCCTCCTGAGAAAGTGAGCGTGAATCTGCTGCCTTCAGACGCTCTCCATTACATATTGATAAGTGTGTTTTGTCCTGCTGTGAGCTGACGCAAATGAGTAGTTTATATGCACTGTTATATAACACTTTATAGCCAATTAAAGCAACTGAGAGTCTCAGTTCTACTCTTGTGTAATCATATTTCTACAGCTTATGGTAAACTGTGTCCATGAGGATCAGAAGCTTCTGTTCAATGACTTCACCATCTTTGTTTATTAGCTGTACTTGCTAAAGCTTAGAGATCGAGTAATAATGCATTTTTACAGCCAAGGACAATTATATTTCAGGTTAAATAGTTAAAAACTGATATCCAGAATTGATCTTTAAATAGTGCTGTCAAATCGATCAATCACATCTAAAATAAAAGCTTGTTTATATAATGCGTATGTGTGTAAATTATATAAACAAAACACACACACACACACATATATATATATAAAATATATATATTTACTTTTATATTGGTTGCAATTAATCGATTTAACAGCATTATTTTAAATTTTCATGAATATTATTATTATTAGTGTCATTATATAGAGAGTATGAAAAATATTCTCTCTTGAGAATTAATGTCTGTAAAAAAATTAAAACATCAAGTTAAATTTTGCCTGTGAAGATCCACCAAATTGTGGTATTTATCGGTTGAACTGATATTAGGGAACTTATTACCATGTAAAAAAGTGTGAATATTGGTGGTGAAATATTGGTAAAACGAATTACATCCGTCTCTGATCAGTGTTATTAGTGAATTTTTATACTTTCATTAGTTTAAAAGTTTGAGGTTAGTAAGAGTTTTTTAGTTTTTTGAGAGAAAAAATTCAGCAAGGATGCATTAAATTGATAAAAAGTGACAGAAAAAAACTATTTTAAAGAAATGCTGTTCTGTTGAACTTGCTATTAATCAAAGCATCTTGGAAAAAAATGATCATGGTTTCCACAAAAATATTAAGCAGCACAACTGTTTCAACTTTTATAATAATTGTTGAGCATCAAATCATCATATTAGAGTGATTTCTGAAGGATCATGTGACACTGAAGACTGGAGTAATGATGCTGAAAATACAGCTTTGATCACAGGAATAAATTACATTTCACAATATATTACAATAGAAAACATTTTTTTTTGTATTGTAATAATATTTCACATTTTTTACTGTATTTTTGAATTAAATGCAGCTTTGGTGAGCAGAAGACATGATAAAATCTCACCGACCCCAAACTTTGGAAGAACAAACACCACTCATAAATGCAAAGATCTGGTTTGTGTCATGCTAGCTTTTCAGTACGTAGCCCTAATGAAGTTTGCTCTTCTTTAGGAAACGACTCGATCTTCCACGACATTGACAGTGACACGTCTCTGACCAGCCTGAGCGACTGCTTTCTGGCCGCGTCGGACGCCGGATCCCTGCAGACCCGCGTGGGAAACCCCATCGACCGCCTGTACTCCATGCAGAGCTCCTACTTCGCCTCCTGAAACCAGATCATGTTGAGACTAAACACACACACACACACACGCTCGCAAGCCTCACGAACACCAACAAACCTTCGCTGTACTGCCAACTCCAAGACGAGAACACACAACCAGACGGCTCGTGCTACAGATGAAAGCTGGTCTGGGTTTTGTTGGTCTTGAATGGAGCAGGTTCAGAGCTGTGCTGGCCGAGCGTTTGTGCGACACTGAAGATGAGACTCGAAGGCTTTGCTGGAAAAGAAAATCAAAAACCAAATATTTTCAGAGGAGCTACAGGACATTTACAGCCGAATACCGGGGTGAACAAAACACGTTTAGACCATAAATAGACGAATGACACACGTGCAAAAAGTGGGAGACGCTTTACTGCATACACTGCAATAATGTTCCTTTGTTTTCAAACCATACATTAGGATGCGAGAGAATATGGACTTCAGATGTTTTGAGAAACTCAAGCCGAGACAGCTGTGTGTTGATGAAGACAACTAGATATTTATTACGTACATGTGCCAAGTAAACCTGCAGAGCTTTATTTAAAACAAATTGTGTTAGAGTAAGTACCATAAACCTCTTTATGTAGTGTTACTGTTGATGTTTAAAGATGTATATGTTTATTTCGCTGTGCTATTTATTTGTCATTTGCATTCTTGGACGTTGTAGAGGATGCATTTTTGCTCAAACCTGCTAAAATTACCAAAGTTTGTTGGTACTAAAAATAAATAGATAAATAAATAAAAAAATCTTTTAACTTTTTCTTTTTCTTTTTTTGTACATTTCACACATCATTTTCGGGCCTCAAAATGTACTTTAATTTTGCATTTGAGAAAAATTAACAAAGAGCGTGAAATGAAAAGTGTCTGTATGGGAAGATGTTTGTATAAGAAAGTTTAAATGGGGTTCTATATTGAACTACAGTTCTTGACTCAATTTTAAAAAAACTCTTTATCACAAAAAGGTTCTATACGGTACAAGGAGAAATGTCTTAAATTATTGCATCATTTTTTTTTTTTTTGTAATGATAAAGTATGTGGATATATTATAAAGTCAGAATTGCATGATATAAAATCGTAATTGTGAGTTTTAAATTGCATGTTATAAAATCAGAAATGCGTGATAAAAATTCAGTTGTGTGTTATAAAATCAAAATGGCATGATCTGAAGACGCAATTGTGAGAAAAAAAGTCAGAATTTGTGAGAACAAGCTTCCATAGTACGAGCTGCTTATTTCAGGAATTTCAATCAAAAAATGTATTAAAACTAAATCCATAAAATAATCCCATGATGGAACCCTTAAAGCATATGAATGAACCTGACAGAGCCATTTAAAGTATAGAATCTCTCTTCTCAGAGTTTCTCTCTGTTGTCTGATTAACATATAACAGTAAAGCAGCCTCTGTTCACCCAAACTTCATCAGGTTTACACGTCTCATGAGATCCACATGAACAACACTGCTGAACTTTGACCCCTGAGAGCCCCCATGTGGCCTTCAGCGCCACGCTCGTCCTGCTCGCTTTTCAGTCTTTACGAGGCTCTCATGCAGAGTGTGTTCGGGGTGTTCAACCTCCGGGCTTCTTCCAACACACATTATCTCATAATAACAAATTATCATAATTTAGTGTTATATGAAATTAGAAGAACTGTGGTCTCTCTCAGAATATTTGACACTAATAAGACAATGCATGTTAATAAATACAAGCATAAAAATGTAAACGTTTTTTTTTTGCATGATTTACATCTACAAATGGGAGAAAACAGGCTACAGAATTGAAAACATAAAAGTCTGTGTACCAACAAATTATTTAAGATACACTGTTAAAAAAATCTGTAGAAATTACAGTATTATTGGCAGCTACTTGCCAGTAACTTACTGTAGATTTAAATTGATGTTATTTACTGGCAACAGTTTGTTCAAAGTTAAATGAACATTAAACATTAACAAGTCTTTATCTTTACAGAATAAAACTAAAATAACAGCCTCATGCAAAGCATTCTGGGAACCAAAATCTGAAGGAAAAAAAAAAGGTTGATGAAGATTTCTGGTTCCCAGAATGCTTTGCATTAGGTTGTTATTTTATAGTTTTATTCTGTAAAGACAAAGACTTGTTAATGTTTAATGTTCATTTAACTTTGAGCAAACCGTTGCCAGTAAATAACATAAATTTAAATCTACAGTAAGTTACTGGCAAACAGCTGCAAAACTACAGCAAATTCTTTACAGTGTACATTTTTCAAACATTTTCAGCGATATTTAAGTATGCCAGATGCAATATCAGATGCAAAAAAAAAAAAAAAGTGTACCATAAAGACAAATATTAATTATAAATATTGATTAAGAAAGAATTGAGAATGTTTTTTTGTTGTTGTTGACAAAAACATTTCAAAAAACAATATCATATAAAATGCACCTATTTTGTTAATGATGGATGTTTATAAACTGCATCTGATCTTGACCTAAAACACAAAAGTTTGCCTTTACTTTATTGCATGAGCCATGTAACTCATGTAACAAGCCGTTTCCGTGGAGCTTAATTTGGCAAATATTACAGTTCCTACTTCAATATGACAGTGACGCACAACTTTGATCTTTTTGTGTAATTATTGTAAATTATCTAAGGCAATATTTACCGTTCACCCAGCCAATATCTCCCTCAGTTTTCTGTCTCAGCGTGACGGGAATAACCCAATTAGTCACGCTTGGTTTAAGGCAAACAAGCATGTCATTGACTAATGAACTATCATTTACAGACTGCTTTAAACAAAGAGTGTACACATTCACGCCGAGCTTTACATGCATTCATCTGGAAATTACAGTACAAGACAGATGTCAATGTGTTTTCCGCTTCAGCGAACACAACAACAGGTCATACGCAGGCCAGACTGGGATTTGTGAATGTCAGATTCTTGATTTAGGCGATGTTTCATTGTCATATCATCCCATTTTTGTCAGTGTATTTTTTATTGCAACAAAAACATGTTTTCATTAATCTTGAAACTTGTGTGTTTTTCTGTGAGTCGGAGTGAACTGCTGTGATAATAGAGTCTCATGAACGCAGTCGAACACAGAAGACCAATGGCCACGCTCAGGAATTTAATTAAATAATACGTTGAATTTTGGTTCGTTTTTAACCAAACCCTACTGTAAACACCAGAACACGTAAGAAATATGACATGTCATTTTTTAAAAAGCTTGATGCTGGTCGCTATTCACTGCCATTATATGGACAAGCACAAGCAGGACGTTTTTTTTAAAATTCTCCTTTTGTGGTTCGTAAGGGCTTACGGCGTTACAACAACACCAGGGTGAGTAAATAATAACTTAATTTTCATTTTAGGGTGAACTATCCCTTTAAGGCAAGAGACTACAGGCATAACCTGATTCTCTTTCAAGGGAACTCGCGCTGCGTCGATTGATGCTAAAGGAACGCTTCGCGTGATGACAGTTGAAGCACATCAGTAAAATCAGTCCAATGGTGTGGCGGAACGTCAGAGACGGGTGACGTCACGAACCAGGAAACTATAAAGCCTGCCCAAAAACAGAGCAGCGCTAGCTTCTGTGTCTTCAGTAGTTGTGAAACTGTCCCTGTCTTATCTGGTGTTGTTTTGTCTTTATCATATATATATATAAAGTCATGGCCAGCAAGCAGCAGCCTGCACTATTTCTCTGCCCTCACCTGATAGGTCCAGTGCCTTCTCTCAGGGTTTGGGAGCACGCGCTGCGGTTCCTTACGCCCCGATTGAAGCACCGACACTGCAACTATCTAGTTCTGAGGAACTAGATGTTATCAGTGTCGACGCAAGAGATACTGAGGATTCACCACCTCAGTCTCATGCGTTTGAGGAGCTGGTTGAGGTTGACAACAGCAGTTGAAAGACTGAGTATTGACTGGCCAGCAAAAACCCTGTTAGAGAAAGGGGCCATAGAATATGTACCTCCCTCCAACAGGGAAATCGGGTTCTACAGTTGGTATTTCATAGTTCCAAAGAAGGATGAGGGGTTGCATCCCATTTTGGATCTTCAAGTTCTGAAAGAGTCAGTCATGCAACTAAAGTTCAAAATGTTAACATTGAGACAAATCGTGCCACAGATCAAATCTGAGGACTGGTGTGTCAAGGCATTCGCATTCTTCCTTATATCCATCCTTCAATATCACAGGAAGTTCCTGAGATTCGCTTTCGGGGACAAAGCTTACCAATATTGAGCTCCTCCATTTGGCCTAGCACTATCACCCCGCACTTTCACAAAATGCATAGATGCAGCTCTGTGCCTGCAGGGTATTTGCATCATGCATCGACGATTGGTTGATTCAAGCTCAGTCACATCAGTTGGCGGTTCGGCATTGAGATGTCGTTTTCGTCCACATGAAAGAGTTGGGGTTACGGCTAAACACCAAAAAGAGTGTGTTTTCTCCACTATAGAGGACTACTTTTCTAGACGTGGTTTGGGACTCAATGTCGATGCAGGCACGCCTTTCACTGGCACGCATAGCACTTTTCACGCCTTTTCACGACTTTCGGCTGTGAAAAGAATAAAGCTAGGCCAGTCTGATGGCAGCAGCGTCCAAACGTGATCCCTTTTGGACTGTTGTACATGAGACCCCTGCAGTGGTGGCTCAGGACCAAAGGGTTTTCGCCGAGGAGCAATCCCTTTCGCATGATCAGGGTTACGCGGCGATGCTTACGTGTCCTGGTTATGTGGAAGAAACCTTGGTTCCTGTCCCAGGGTCCCATGTTGGGAGCTTCTTGTCGTCGCAAGACGCTAACGACAGATGCCTCTCTCACGGGCTGGAGACTGATCCTAGAAGGACGCTCGACTCAGGGTCTGTGGAGGGACCACCATCTCTCATGGCACATCAACTGCCTGGAGATGTTGGCTGTTTTTCTTGCCCTGAAGAACTTCCTCACAGACCTCAGGGACCATCATGCGCTCATGCGCTCATCCGCACAGACAACACATCGGTGGTCGCCTATATAAATCACCAGGAGGGTTTGCGCTCTCGTCCACTCTGCAAACTGGTGCTCCTGTGGTCCTCCAGAATGTAGGAGCAGACATCCTGTCGAGACAGGGGCTGAGGCCCGAGGAATGGAAGCTCCACCCCGAGGTGGTGGAGCAAATCTGGAGGCTGTTCGGCCAGGCACAAGTGCATCTGTTTGCGTCTCGAGAGACGTCTCACTGTCCACTTTGGTTCTCCCTCACGCATCCAGCTCCTCTGGGACTGGATGCTATAGTACAAACATGGCCGAGACTACGTTTGTATGCTTTTCCCCCGATCCCCCTGCTCCCGGGAGTTCTGGAGAGAGTTCTCAGGGACTAGGTTTGCCTACTTCTAATAGTCCGGGCAGAGTATGGTTCCCCAATCTAGAGTCTCTCCTCGACGGGAGGGACCTAGCATGGTTAAAGCGTTCCTTCATCCTAGACCAAGCTATGTTCCAAAGGTCCCCACTAATTTGGCTTGATCTATTATTCTGCAGGCCTTCTGTCCTCCTCCTTTCCAAAACTCAGAAAAGAATAATCTGCTATGCCCAGTCAGGGCGCTAGATGCCTATGTCCACAGAGCTGCCCTGTGGAATAAATCTGAACAGCTGTTCGTATGTTTTGGGCCCCCTGACAGAGGGTCCACTGCATCTAAGCAGAATGAGCAAGTGGGTGGTCGAGGCTATCTCACTTGCTTATGAGTCAGTCGGACAGCCTTCACCTATGGCTGCCATTCCCACTCTACTAGGAATATGGCGGCCTCCAAGGCCCTTATTTCAGGAGTTGCTCTCCAAGATGTTTGTGATGCGGCAGGGTGGTCCTCACCGCACACATTCGTAAGGTTCTACTCTTTGAACAGGTGCTCTTGTCCTAGTGCTGCTCCTCGCGATTTCACACTGGACAGACACTATGGTGGCGTTGGTAAAGACATTCCCTTAGCGTCAATCGACACAGCACGAATTCCCTTGTAACTTCGGTTCCCTGTAACCTCTGTTCCCTGAAGAGGGAACGAGATGCTGCCTCACCTTGCCATATCTCCTACGTGCCTCCTAAGCTAGCGCTGCTCTGTTTTTGGGCAGGCTTTATAGTTTCCTGGTTCGTGACGTCACCCGCCTCTGACGTTCTGCCACACCATTGGACTGATTTTACACGTGCTTCAAGACGTCATCACGCGAAGCGTTCCCATAGCGTCAATCGACGCAGCGTCTCGTTCCCTCTTCAGGGAACCGAGGTTACGGTCGTAACAGAGGCGTTTTTCATGCACTGGCCAATTTAGAGATTTAGAGGGGTTTTTTTTTTTTAAATAATGCACATTTAAGTGTTTATTTTTATTACACTTTATCTATTTCCAGCTGGATATTCCAATTTCAGTACATATCTTTAAAGGCTGTTTTCTTTGAGAAATGAGCCAGAACTTCACAAGCACTTACATACACCAAACTTTATGGTTTTAATATTAACTATAAGGAGTTTGCTTATACACCAATTACCTGATTTATTTAACATTTTATTACTAAAAACATTGTGAAAATGTTTTATTTGTGAAATAAAATAAATATTTTCTCATTTATGGAGCGATGAAACGAGATATCCGTTAAAATAAAACATGAATTTATCCAATGTTCAGATTATGTATGCATATTAGTGCATTTTTAATTAGATAATGCCCCTTTTGAATATTTAATCATAGCACTTCATAAAACATGTAATAAAAAATGTAATGTCTGGTAACACTTATTTTTAGGTGACCTAGTTACATGTTATTACATGTACTTTCTACAGTAATAACAGTAAATTATGCATAATTACATGCAACTAACCCTAAACCACAACCTAACCCTAACCCTATAGTAAGTACATGTTGTTAATGATTATTACTCAGTACTTAAATATATAATTACACTGTAACAATGACACCTTAAACAAATAAAGTGTAATAAAGTGTACTTTAAGGTGTCCGTGTTACAGCGTAATTATACATTTAAGTAGGCCTACTGAATAATAATAATTAACAACATGTACTTACTATAGGGTTAGGATTAGGGCATGGTTTAGGTTTAGTTGCATGTAATTAAGCACAATTTATAGTAACTACTATAGTAACTACATGTACACTGTAAAATAAAGTGTTACCAAAAAATGTACCCTACTGTATATTGACCTGTGCTTTAAGACTGATAGCACTTATATGTGTGAGAATATTCTCTCTCTCTGTCAGACCAACGCTTCGGGCCACAGGTGGAGAAGAACACGGCGTTCAGCGTGTGACCCGGTCATGCTCACTGGGAGGGGTTTTTAATCTTGTACACTGTAGTTTTTCTGAGCTCTTATCACTGTAGTAATCTGACATCACAGGTGAGAAGACGAGCAGTCGTCTATCATACAGCCGTCGCTCTGGCATGAGAAGCCTGAGGAAACTCTGTGACATCACTCACACACACGTTCACTCACTAATATTCAGTAATATTAGCGGATGAGAACTAAACTTGAACTGAAAACATCACTGTTTTCTGCAGATTTGCTTTAAAGCTGAATTGAACTTGCTTCATAATTCATGAACTTTATACAGTTATTGAACTGAACTGAATCAACATCGAAATGAACTGTGCTGAATTATAACACTAATGTATTTTAGAGCTGCTTAAAGCTGACTTGAACTTGTTCTAACATTGATGAACTTTACAGTAGAGTTATTGAACTGAACTGAATCAACATTGAACAGACTTGAGCTGAATATTATGACACTATTGTCTTTTTAGAGCTGCTTTACAATAGGATCGAATTCTGTTTGCATCATTGAATTATTATTTAATATTTATTATTAAAGCTGCTTTGAAACTATCTGTATTGTATAAAGCGCGGTAACACTTTATTTTACAGTGTTCTTGTTACATTTGTTACATGTAATTACCATAGTAATAACCGTAAATTATGCATAATTACATACAACTAACTCTCAACCAAATCCTAATCCTATCCTAACCCAATAGTAGGTACATGTTATTAATTTCTATTACTCAGTACTTAAATATATAATTACACTGTAACAATGACACCTTAAAATAGCAGTACCAGTACCATACCAGTAATACTGGTATGTCGGATCATTTTCCGATTCTGTTTTCTTTGCCTAATAATGACACCAGACATAAATTTCATTCTTGCACACGGACAACTCGATTTTTTAATGAACGTACTAAGGAGGACTTTGTGGCATTATACCCGGGTTTAGTTACGGAACAAGCCACTGCTCCATCATTGAGCTCCTTAGATGCTGAAGATCACTTGAACTTTTTTAATTCTGTCTGCTCAAACGCTCTAAATGCTGTTGCCCCAATCAAGGAAAAGAGAAAGAAAATTAATCATGTTTCAAAACCATGGATCAATGATAATGTTCGTTCTCTTAGACAGACCTGTAGAAGGGCTGAACGCAAGTGGAGTAAGGACAGACTACATGTTTCTTATGAAATTTTGAAGAATTCCCTTGCTGCATTCCAGCAAGCTGCTAAAGCTGCTAAAAATCATTACTTTTCTGAGCTGATTAGAATCAACAGTAACAGGCCTAAAGTTTTATTTTCAATTATTGATTCTGCTCTAAACCCCACCACCAATGCTTTACCAGAGATTTCTGACTCTCTCTGCGAAGATTTTGCAATATTCTTTAATGAGAAGATCTCAATGATCAGATCTCAAATGTCTCTGTCTATTTATATGACACTTGAAGTTCCCATATGTTCTTCTACATGGTCTGTCTTTGAACCTGTTTCCCTTGACTCTCTGGTTGAGACTGTTTCAACTTTAAAAACTACTAGCTGCTTTCAAGATGTGATTCCTACCAAATTTTTTAAGCAGGTTGTTTGTGCTATCGGTTCTGATCTGTTGTCTATTATCAACAAATGTCTCTACACTGGGGTGGTTCCTAACAGCCTGAAACATGCCTCGGTCTTGCCGAAACTTAAAAGAGCTGGCTTGGACCCTTCAGTCCTAAGTAACTACCGCCCCATTTCAAATTTACCCTTTATTTCTAAAATTTTAGAAAAAGTGGTTCTGAGCCAACTCAAGTCTTTTTTAACTGATAGTCTGATCTATGAGAAATTTCAGTCTGGTTTTAAATTACGTCATAGTACAGAATCTGCACTTTTACGAGTCATGGATGTTCTACTCAGTACTGACACAGGGCAATCTGTAGCTCTTGTCCTTTTAGACCTTAGCTCTGCTTTTGACCTGGTCGACCATGATATTTTAATCTCTCGTCTTGAAGCATATACGGGTTTTAGGGGCATGGTGTTGAAATGGTTCCGCTCATATTTGTCTAACAGAAGCTACTCTGTTCGTATCGGGAAACAGTGCTCATCTAAAATGAAACTTGGGTTTGGCGTTCCGCAGGGTTCTATCCTTGGGCCAGAACTATTTAATTTGTATATGTTACCTTTAGGTTCTATTTTAACTAAACATGGGATTTCTTTTCACCTGTATGCCGATGATACACAAATTTACATGCCTTTAAAGCGTGACGACAAGTCTGCTTTAAAGCCACTACTGGACTGTATAGAGGACCTGAAATTATGGCTTGCTGGTAACTTTTTGAGTCTGAATGAAAACAAGACGGAAATTATCGTGTTTGGACCCAGTGATCGTAGTACACATGTTTGTGACCTCCAAACGTTGTCACCCTACAGTACCACCTGTATTCGGAATCTGGGGGTCTGGATTGATAACAACATTACGCTTGAAAAGCAGATAAGTGCGGTGGTAAAGTCCTGCTTCTTTCACCTCCGTCTCTTAGCTAAGGTTAAACCATTTTTGTCTGGTAAGCACTTTGAGATAGCTATGCATGCCTTTGTAACATCCAGATTGGACTATTGTAATTCTTTATATATCGGGATTGCTCAGAAACACATCACCCGTTTACAAATAGTCCAAAATGCAGCTGCACGCCTTCTCAAAGGAAAACGTAAATTTGAACATATCACACCGGTTCTGATCTCGCTTCATTGGCTACCGATTAAGTTTAGAATAGATTTTAAAGTCTTGCTCTTTGTTTTTAAATCTATACAGAATTTAGCTCCCCAGTATCTAACTGAACTGCTTCATCCAGAAATTAAGTCAAGATCACTAAGATCGGGGGACTCGAACTTACTTTCTGTCCCCAGGACCAGATTAAAAAAATAGGGGGGACCGTGCTTTCGCAGCCTATGGACCCAAGCTATGGAATAGCCTACCCACAAATATCAGATCTGCCCAAACTCTAACACTTTTTAAAACTTCTTTGAAAACGCATCTCTTTTCGCTAGCTTTTAATATTCCCTGAAGTGTCCGATTTTTTTTTTTTTTTTTTTCCTCTTTCTTTGATGTGTATCTTTGCTGGTTTCTGTGCTTGTATTGTCTACCCTTATCGGCCTTGTTAAGCACTTTGGTCAACGCCAGTTGTTTTTAAATGTGCTATACAAATAAAATTGTATTGTATTGTATTGTTAAAATAGAGGTTATTACTCAAGTACTGAGTAATATTAATTAACTACATGTACTAACTATAGGGTTAGGATAGGATTAGGGTTTGGTTTAGGGTTAGTTGCATGTAATTATGGATAATTTACTGTTATTACTATGGTAAGTGCTTGTAACATATGTAACAAGGACACTGTAAAGTAAAGTGTTACGAAATAGAGTGTATCCTAAAGCGCTTTAGAAATAAAGGTGACAAGTCTTGTTTGAGTGGATGTTTTTGTCATGGTGCTGCACTAACTTTTAACGTGATTGATTGAGTGTATGTGAGAATGTGTGTGAGAGTGTGTGTGTGTATGTGTGTGTGTGTGTGTGTGTTTTTGTTTGTGTGTGTGTGTGTGAGAGAGAGGTTGTGAGTGTGTGTGTGTGTGTGTGTGTACTACATATATAAATATATTGATGGTCGATTGTATATCTTAGTGTGTCATTTGTCTAAATTCGCAAAGGCAATAAAAACAACTTAGAGCAAATATCATATCTTTGACCCACATAAACTGCATTTAAAAATCCAATGAAACTCATTATATTTTAGGACAGGGCTCTGCTGTCCATCCATCATAACTCTTTATTAAGATGATTATGAAGAAGGCTCGAGGAAGAGGACGCTGTGTTTAGTCAACGAACACATACAGGCCTGAGGGCAAGTGACATGCTAATGGTGAGAGTCTCGACCTTTGACCTCAAACACCCTTTCATCGGGTCAGACCAACGACACCCACTGCTTTAATCAAACACACTCATATCTGCACTTCCCAAGAGACGCTCACAAAGAGATGATATTATAACTTTACATATTAATTATTTTCATTTTGACGTGAGAGCAAGAGTTTGATTTATCATATGCAGCTATTAACATATTAACATTATTGTCAGAGAATGGAGCACCAAACACTTTCATTCGCTCGTATGACTAAATGAAAAAGAAGATGAATCACATGAAAACATCTCAGGGTCATATATTTGTCACGATTCACACAGGGAACAGACGAGATGGTAAGTTTAATGTGTTTATTTAGCAGAATGGATCGGATCCAGAGATGAATGGTGAGTAAACCGAAATTAGATAAACAATGGAAGCTTAGCTGAATGATAATCAAGTCTCTCTTTCTCTTTGCAGATGATGAAGATGAAGGCTCAGAAGATGGATGGTAGACAGGCTGATGAGGATCATCTCAGGTAGGTTTTCAGGTAAGTCTTGTAGGAAGGGAGTCTGTGTGTCTTGTATTGACGAGACCAGACAAGGAGTGAAGGGAGAGTGCTGAATATATAGGGCTTGTTAACGAGGGAGTGCAGGTGATGATGATGATGGCTGATAGAGTGCAGGTGTGCAGGTGTGCCAAGGAGGATGATGGGAAGTGTAGTGCACACACAGATGAGGAAGACAGACGGTGAATGTGACAATATTCTTAATCTAGAGACATGAAATCTTAGTACACCTGATTCCTCTCATCATGCTGATCACAATCAATATCTTACATTAAGACTCCGCCCATTACAGTAGTAGCCATTTTGAAAAGTACAGTATTCAGTTTTTTCGCTATTCCTCCTTCAAATTTTGTCCAATTTTGTCCAAACATGTGCTCAAATGATCTTCGGACTGAGCCGCATAGAAATGACTGAACAGATTTTGTTTATTTATCTTTGTTCAAAAGTTATGGTGTCGCAAACTTAACAAGGTTGACCCAAAATTGGCTAAGAGGCTGTATCTCGGCCAAAAATTGATCAATCGAAAGGAAAATTGGTACACTTCATCGGAAGTATGCTCTGAGGGTCCATGCCAAAGTTGGGAACAGCGTCACTTACGGGTCATGAGATATGGAAAATGGCTATTTTGGCCAATAACTTTTGAACAGTTTGTCAGAAAATCATAAATGTGGTATCTATGGATTCCTTGAGATGAGACACAGGGCCCACGATGGATCTAAATTATCCAGATAGAAATATATTGCCCATTTTCAATGGGAAAGTGCCCAAGCTTTTCCAAGAATGTGACTGTCCGCCATATTGAAGCAAATGGTAAACAGTTTTTTCGCTACTCCTCCTTCAAATCTTGCTCAATTTTGACCAAAGTTTGCTCAGATGATCTTTGGACCGAGCCGCACAGAAATGACTGAACAGATTTTCATGACATACTGGTGAAAAAAAAGTTATGATGTTGCAAACTTAACGAGGTCAACCCAAAATTGGTTCAGAGGTGTATCTCGGCCAAAAATTGATCAATCGAAACAAAAATTGGTACGCTTCATCGGAGCCATGACCTGAGGGTCCATGCAAAATTTGGGAACAGCGCCACCTACAGGTCATGAGATCTGGAAAATGGCTATTTTGGCCAATAACTTTTGAACAGTTTGAACAGAAATTTTATCAGATGATCTTTGGACCGAGCCGCACAGAAATGACTGAACAGATTTTTGATATTCGCTACCATTCCCGAGATATTTGTCTGCAAAGTTGTCCTAGCCTGTGTTTGTTGCCTTGTTAACCAATTCACGTCCTCTGAGTGGCACAAGTTGCTAAACCACAAGTCATGAATCTCGAATCATTCCGTGATGTTCGAGTCCTGTGTGGAACAACTTTAAATTTTTTTATAAAGTTGTCATTTCAATTCCTTCCGGCTCTGCACTGCTTTTGGTGCTTAAATGCTCGCTGCGCTGCTGTGCTTACAGTACTTGCTGTGTCATGATGTACATTTACATGTACATTTAATTTCTGATGTTTTGTTCTTCCGGCTCCGCACTGCTGTTGGTGCTTAAATGCTTGCTGCGCTGCAGTGCTTACAGTACTTGCTGTGCTTGATGTACATGATGTACTGGCTGTGCTTGCTGTGCGCCATACTTGTTCTGCTTGTGGTGCGTTTAAGGGCTTGGTCGCTGTATCGCTGCTTGCAGCTATATTTATATAATTCTCATTATAGTGCAGAAATAATGTGTCTGTAATACAATGATTAAAATCAGCAATAAAAAAACAAATATTGTATAAAGTATTTAACAGTTTAACATTTATTTATTTGTTTGATTGATTGTTCTATTACAGTAATGAGAAATTGTTAAAGGAACACTCCACCGTTTTTTGAAATAGGGATTATTCACATTCTTTCATACATTTAAATAGGTGGGTAAATGCATTTTTGTCTCAGTGCATGCATTGTTTTAGTTTGACAGGGTCGGCGCTAGCTTAGCTTAGCACAATGAATGGAATCCTTTGTTGCCAGCTAGCATGTCCTGAGTAAAAGTGATAAAAAAAAAAAAAAAACCACGTAATTACTTCTTGTGGCCTGCGTATTCACAACAAGTACAAATAGCGATGCAGATTAACACTAGGCGATTTCCTAGGCAGATATTGACTTGGGACTATATTGGGGGAAGCACAGGCGAAGCACTGCTGCTTAGGCGAAGCACTGCTACTTGGGCGCAGAGATATCACGCAACACATGAAATCCCACGACTTCCGTCAACATACCGGTGTGCATTGCAACTAGTCAAAACACAGAAGAAGAAGAACACGCGTGACCTGCACCGAGTGTCTTCGCTTTTGGATTGTTTATTTTGAGAAGTTACAGCTACAGTTACAGCAAACATGGTAATTATCTGCGTAGCAAAAGGTTGTGAGAACAAGCAAAGGACATACACGAATGTAATGTTTCACAGAATTCCATCGAATGTGGAACTGAGAAATAAATGGCTAGCTACTCTGGATATCTGTACTTCAACGCCTCTCTACAAAATTAAACAGTATCGTGTTTGCGAAGAGCATTTTGCACCGGAGGACTAAGTTACTTTGAAAAAATGGAATATGGGTACAGAAAGACGGTACTACGTCTGAAACATACGGCTGTCCCATCCCATCTATTTTCAAAGCACAGGCAGAACAAAGTGCACATGTAAGTTGTCTTTTATTACTCTTCCTTATGTTAATCTGTGTCTTTATTCGGTTGTAAGATAGATGCTGAGAAGCTGTATATAGACTACGGTTCAAATAACGTTAGCCTCCTCTAGTATAACCTCATGTTGAATTCAACCTGTTTAGCATGAACAACCAAACTAAAATAAAAATCGCTGTTATCGTTACCTGTAAAATGAAATGACTGAGGGCTAAGTTAGCTATTTCTCTCACCGAGTTAACGTTAGCCTGGTTCTTTTGACTCAGGAGTTTTAGTACAACTACTATGAGGAGAAGGCTACAAGCAGTTTACTATACATGTGTCATGTTTAAAATAATCACTTACTCTGTGGACAGCTGTCCATTTGGTCTATTCGGCGTGGGGCATTTTTTCCAGTTCACTTTATCACACCGGAAAAAAAATCGAGTACTGCCGGATGGATCAGCAACGTGAAATCCTCGGTAGCTGTGACACAACTGCGGGCACGCTCATCTTGATCTGACACGTTGAGCCTGGTCATCGACGGCAGTAACTTGTCCCACTCGCCACAGCACAGACACTATTTCAGTCGGCATATTCCCCCACATTCACACCACCAGTTCGTGTTGGCTCTCATCCTCACGTCCTCGGGCTGTTGAGCGATCGCAACCTCCCCCTGTCGTTCTATTTCCACTCATTTTCTGTAAACTCTTGTACATATAGGTATGGTTCTGGCTCACACAAAATCAGCCATGTTCATTGCCATTCATGTACTGTAGGAAAAATAGCCAGCTACTATTCACACCGGTATGTTGACGGAAGTCGTGGGATTTCATGTGTTGCGTGATATCTCTGCGCCCAAGTACTAGCAGTGCTTCGCCTGTGCTTCCCCCTAATATAGTCCCAAGTCAATATCTGCCTAGGAAATCGCCTAGTGTTAATCTGCATCGCTATTTGTACTCGTTGTGAATACGCAGGCCATAAGAAGTAATTACGTGGGTTTTTTATTTATTTATTTTTATCACTTTTACTCAGGACATGCTAGCTGGCAACAAAGGATTCCATTCATTGTGCTAAGCTAAGCTAGCGCCGACCCTGTCAAACTAAAACAATGCATGCACTGAGACAAAAATGCATTTACCCACCTATCTAAATGTATGAAAGAATGTGAATAGGCTAAGCCCTATTTCAAAAAACGGTGGAGTGTTCCTTTAAGTACTGCTCTGAGACACGAAGCTTGAGGATCCAAATGCAGTTTATTTTGAAAGGGTAATCCAAAAAAACGTAAAGGCAAGGTCAAACACAGGCAGTCCGTCCATACAAACAAACACAACAGAAAGGCAACGGACACAGGCAAAAAGGGGAATCCAAGAAACAGCCAAAGATCAAAAACCAGGACCACGGGCTCAACACAGAATGCTTAGAATTGCAGTGTAACACTAAACAAGACTTCGCAGGGAATGATAGAAAGAATCAGGCTTATATAGGGTGAGTAAACAAGATAATGAGACACAGGTGAACATGATAATGGATGATGGTCTGGGCAAAGGATTATGGGAAATGTAGTTTGTGGATGTGTGGTGATTGTCCGGGTTGGAGTGACCTCAGATGGTAATCCCGGACTCTCACTGGTGATCGTTACAGAAATAGTTATGTCATGATGGTAATAATGAGAAATTAAGGGGAGTAAATGCTTAATTTTCATGAAAATATTACATTGCAAAAAATCCCAATAGTCCCCTTTTTTTTTTATTGGCGTCAGAGTGAAAAATGACCCAGACATGTTCTCAATATTACAACAATAAATACTAAAAGGTATCAATACAGATGCAATATTGGCATATTATTTTTAGATGATTAACAGTCTCACTCTGTAATTTCAGTTTCTCCTCAGTGAACCAGATTTGTTACGTGAGCATTTATTTAAATTTATGAAAACATTTCTGATATTTTTTTTTTTTTGGCCTGACGGTACTTTACACGTTTCCCCAAAAAGTTCATCTTTTAATTAAGTGTGGAATGAGAAAGAGCCACAGTGTGAAAAGTTAAACCTCTGAGCCGGGGGAATGCTAACACATGGACACCAGAGTCTTTGTATGAGTGAGATTACTGCTTATTTAGAAAGGACAGAGAGTATGTTATAGTATCCTTCCTGCACTCAAATGATGTTTATTGTGAACTGATCACCCTCACAGTTTATAAAAGCTATAAGAGTCAATTTACTAGGTACCAGACCCCATTCAGGTCAACTACTGTCAAGGTTTGAAGAGAATCTTGCAATTAAAGTGAGTTAAAATCCCCATGATATCAAAATGGGAGTTTTTTACTTATAGTATGAATATGTTCGCCTCACTGTTATCTATAAGCCTGTGTGCTTCAAAACAATGAGGAAAAAATATCGCATTTAGAAGATATAAGCATTTAAAACTTACAGACTCTCACTTCCATCCAATATGGATCAATGATTTTGATGACATCACTCTGCACTTCAGCTTCTCATCAGATCTTCTGTCCAATCAAATGCTCTCTAGAATCTGAAGCTCCGCCCCCTACATTTATAAATAGATGCTGAAGCTGCGGAATCGGTCACTTGTTCACAGTGTTTTCTACATGGTGAATGGCACAGTGCACTATATAGGGGACAGGGAACGATCAGTGTAAATATGCTTTCCATCGGAGCGAATGAAGTCTGGTTTCACGTTAATGTCACGAGAACTGTCGCAGCTCCGGTCCAGAGACACGATACACAGAGCGGATCATGTGATCGAGTCGCCGCTGACCAGAAAACGTATTGGACCCGTTTGAACTCTGCACAGAATGCTGTATTTTAAAGCGATATGAAGGAGATTAGGAGGAGAAACGGTTAGAGATTAGGAGGAAACTGCAGCTTTAATCGAGCTCAACGGCTCTGGTCGAGCTGTGATACAGACTAAACGCTATTGGCTATTTAAAAAAAGGGGAGGAGCTGTTCGATATGCCCCGCCCTGTCTTCCTGTTTCAGTGAAAATTACATCAACACATTGAATAATGCTGCGTGTTTCAAGGCACTTCAGTGGGACTTTAAACAGTCAATAATGTCATGGTTAGCTTCTTAAATAATAACTCAACAATGATAACAATGATTTACTGGCTCAGACATTTGAAGGGAACTATAATGTTCACTCTTGTATCGCTGTGGCAGGAAACTTCAAATGTCCCCGTCAAGTTTGTTTGTGACACAAGAGCACACATTAATATATAAGTACACAAAAGTACTTGCATATAGCATGTTTCAGGTATGCTGTCATTACCATGTGACCTACCAGTTTCTTCTGCTCATCAAGGCTGCATTTATTTGATCAAAAATACAGTAACTTTTTTGGAAATATTATTACAACTTAATATACCTGTTTTTTATTTGAACACATTTTAAAAAGTAATTTATTCCTGTTTTCAAAACTGAATTTTCAGCATCATTACTCCAGTCTTCAGTGTCACATGATCCTTCAGAAATCATTCTAATATAAAGATTTGCTGCTCAAGAAACATTTCTGATTATTATCAATGTTGAAATCAGTCGTGCGGCTTCATATTTTTGTGGAAACCATGATCATTTTTTTCCAGGATTCTTTGATGAATAGAAAGTTCAAAAGAACAGCATTTATTTGAAATAAAAATCTTTTGCAACAAGTGACACATTTGATCAATTTCTTTCTTTCTGAATAAAATTATTTATTCATTTAAAAAATATATATCTTTCTGAACCCAAACTTTTGAAAGTTAGAATATGTGATATAATACATCTTAATTTGATTTAAAAAAAAAAGAAAATGCAAATAATAAAATTGCTAACTGATAATATGAATGAACATTTTACACAATATTTACCAAAGATTCACTCACATTTTAACAACAATTCTATCCAAGAGAAGAAGAAATGTATTTTTCTTTCCCTTTTACTTCTAATGAACTTAGGCGAGATATCCAAATGGACTAAGTGATCCTAGTTCCCTTCTTCAATCTAAATGTATAAACTAAATGTATACTTCTTGTTACTACTCACTGGAATTCTTTATTTAAAAAACGTATTGATTGGAGTAAAGTTTGGATGACACCTCATAAGTATAAGCATCACAAACAAAGTGAAAGAGGTCTCATATAAAATTTTCCATCGAGTTTACCCAGTTAAGTCACTCGTGGTACAGCGTTTTAAAGTGAACATCGAAGATATTTGTGCTTTTTGTAAAATTTCCCCTGAGACTATCAACCATCTATTTTGGGATTGTCCCAAGACCCAAATGTTTTGGAAAGAACTCAGTAATTACTTGCAAAGAAAAGTTATGACTCTTGTTAACTTTGAAGAAATTGATGTTATGTTAAAATGTTTTTCATTTGAGGGTGATAAAAATCTTTTGTTTATTTTAGATTTAATTGTTATAATTGCCCGTTACTATATTCATAAAGTCAAATGGAATGGAAAAATACCAAATTTTGAACATTTTAAAATTGATGTTAAAATATATTTAGAAACAATATCCAAAAGTAAAAACCTAAAATAGGAAAACTACACAGCTGTTTGACAGATACAGGTGTTTTCTGTAAAATGCCTTTCTTTTACTTTTTTTCTTTCTTTATTTCTTTCTTTATTTTTCTTCTTTACCCCTGACATGTATGGTTATATGTACTCTTGTGTGTAAATTATGTTTTGTTCTTGTTAAAATGCAATAAAAAAAAGATTAGAATTATTATTTTTTTTATTCTCAGTTGCTAGTGTGTTTGGATGCTAATATGTGGTGTGATGGCAGCTCACTGCAGACGTCTGTGGAATGCTGGGAAGGGTTAATGTTTTTATATGTCGGGCCCCGAGGGGCCTCACGCCTCAGCGATGACCCCTGTGCTTTGACCCCTCCGTCGCCCCTAGCGACAGCACCGTTCCCATGCAGCGGCCTATCAGTGACCTGAGAAACACTCAGAGCAGCTCTTGCTGTGAGTCTGCCGTCTACACATCTCTCTTTCCTTCTGTTACGTGTTAATCGTGTTAAATGTCACTTCTTGAAGCTCACTTTAGGCAGATATGTTCTTTTTGCTTGAGGGTCAAATGCAACGATAGAGATTCAGATTCAGATTCATCCTCATGGATTTTTCCCTGGCTTGCTTGAAAAGTTCTGACGTGTATTGGAACTGTAAATCTGTGATTTATGAGTGCTGTATCGGCCCTGACATAAAAGCTCATATCGCAAGACAGTTTTTCTTTTGGGGCATTTGGTGTATTTCACTACAAATTACCCGCCAACTTCAGTTCTGCCCGCTGTGCTTCAGTCTTTGAAGAAAACATGACGGCTCTTAAATAATAGACTAGTAAATCATTTTTGTGATTTTGTTTGTTTATAATGTTTAGTTTGACAATTTCATTATAGATAAAATCTAAAATAAATTAATAAATCACACACACACACACAAACACACACACACACACACACACACACACACACACACACACAATATGTATATAAGAATATAATAATATATACATATATGCATATTACATATATAATATATAAATATAATATATTTGTATTTTTTTTACATTCATAATAATAAATTGTTATTTATATAAGTAATATTTAGTACATAAATAATATATATATATATAATAAATTATATACATTTATATAATAAATAACCATAGAAATAAATCATATATGTAATTTATTTATATATTATTTAAATATTATAATTTCTTATAAATAATATATATAGAGAAAATAAACTAATCAAATATATTAATAATAATAATAAACTATTATGTACATAATAAATAATTTATAGTGCATAATAAATAAATAAATAAAACACAAACATTTTATTTATATTTTAATATTATAAATATATTTTAATAAGCACTATTTATAAAGAAATAAATATATTTAATTATATATATATATATATATATATATATATATATATATATATATATATATATATATATATATATAAATTCATATATTAATATTTACATTTTATGTATTTATTAAAAGCGGTTATTTAGATCAGATGGGGCATGGCATGGGTTCGATTCTCAGGGTAATGTAAGTTGCATTAGATAAAAGCGTCTCCTAAATGCACAAATGTTGCTGAACTCCTTTATTAATCCTCATATTGTTATTTTTGCAGTTATTTGGAGCAAAGAGCCGTCACATGTTGTGTCTCAGCTCTATCAGATCCAGCCACGTGTGAAGTGATTGTGTTTCAGCTCAATATCACTGAGCAAAGCATGTCCGCTTGACACACATCGCTCTAGTTTACATAGTTTTAGCACAGATAAACTATAGACTGTGTAGTGAGAGAGCTGTCCGGTTATTTGCACACTTGTTATGAAACCGACCCTCCGTCCATAAAGCTATAATGGGAGATTACACACAGAGAGCTTGTTGGGTTTTCCTCTGCGAGATGTTTGCTTTTGCACAATATGGAGCTATCATAACTTTAACAACCTCTTTTTATATGTGATTTTTAATTTCTCATATCAGCCAGATCTATAGAACACACAAAGAATAAGAGCGCTGTATATTCCCAGAATAGTTTACACAATGCCATTACCCTTATAGCATGTGACAGACACTCTGATTGCTTTTGTATGTAGCGGTAGATTAAATATTATATTACAAACTAAACATTTAATTAAGTGCAGACATTAGACATAATCTAGATATTTAGACCAGAGGAAAAATAAGGTGTACTTACTGTGACATCTCTGCCAGATAATAATATTAGTGATGCATGCCAATAAAAATACTTTTTAATGGAAATAATTGAAATTATGTACATTATGGCGTTCCTGTAGTTATGGCACTAGCAATGCCAGTGGCTTGGATTCAATGCATGAACTGATAACATGTACACAACAGACCAAAAGTTTGGAATAATTAAGATTTTTTAATGTTTTTGAAAGAAGTCTCTAGTGCTCACAAAGGCTGCATTTATTTGATCAAAAATACAATAAAAATAGTAAAATTGTGAAATATTATTAAAATGTAAAAGAGTTGTTTTCTATGTGAATATGTGCTCAAATGTAATTTATTCCTGTGATCAAAGCTGTATTTTCAGCATCATTACACCAGTCTTCAGTGTCACATGATCCTTCAGACATCATTATAATATGATGATTGATAAGAGACTTCTTTCAAAAACACGAAAAATTCTTAATTATTAAACTTTTTGCCAGTATAGTATATGATAAAAGTATCTGCTAAATGCACAATTAAATATTTTTAATAACATTTTACTGTGAAATATAATGCTAACATGATAGATGAGAATAAATGATTCTTTTTGACTGTCTCTGGTTGAGCAGTTTCATTTCAGTGCCTGACAATCACAATTTGCATCAGAAACTATGATAAAGTCTCTCTTTTTTCACTGAGGTCAAGGCCATTATTATACTTTTTTTTTTTTCGTGCCCGAATGGCATTTTTCACATTTCTTGTGAAAGTTGTTGTGAGTGTCTCCGAGTTTCCCTCAGGGTACGAGCGCCAGTGAGCACTGAGAGGTTGAGGTTAGGCTGTGAGTTTAAGGGCTCACTTTGATCAGTTTGATTCATCGCTCTAAGCGATGTCATGCGTTTTTTAGGCCAAAACATTTTTTTGTCACATCCAGCAAACATCTCCTCACTATCCGCTCGCTGCCTGTCCCCTGAACACTGCCCACTGCCCCGGTCTCTGTAGACAGCACAGGCTCCACAAACAGCAAGAAAAACAAACTAGCCCAGCCTGGACCACGAAACATAACAAACAGTGTTCCAGCCAATAACTGACAAGAATTATTTGGGGGTGGGGGTGGGGGGTTAGAGCGGGCACATTGGGGGGGGGGGGGGGGGGGGGGAGTTAGCTAGAGGAGAGATGTCCTAGACAACGACTAACGTTAGAATTTTATAGTCTTGAGAATTTTGATATGGCCGACACACGACCAAAGAGACGACGTTCCGATGAACAAATAGCAAAGAAGAGGGAAAGGGAGAAGGAACGCGTGGAGTCCCGAATTTACATCGGAAAAGCGTTCAAAAGTTGGCGAGAACTCCGCCGGCAGAAGGGCTTCCAATCCGACATGCAGGTGGCTCTGTTTCTGCTGGACAGGGTAAATCCAGTTTGTTTTTTCTAAATGGTTCATGACTGTTTCAGGAAGCACGGAAGGGAGGGGGAGGGGACGGGATGAGGAGGAGGGAGGGTCGAGCTAGCCTCCGTTTTGTTTGACAATACTTCAAACGTCAACAAGAAGTGACTTCACCCAACATCGCTTAGAGCACCTTTAACAACTAAGGCTGCGTCCGAAATCACACACTTTCCTACTATATAGTCGGTGAAAAACAGTGTGTGACAAAATAAATATGTCTGAATTCACAGTACTGATAAAAGAGTAGACAAATAGTCCCCGGATGACCCACTACTTCCGGTGAGATTCTGAAGTGTGCGTACGATGGACACTTTACAATCCCATGAGGCCATAGGAGAGGATTTATGAATGACAGTGAAGCGACGCAACTGACACTGGTAGGTCACATGATAATGTAGTAAGTCCAGATTACATTACACACATTAATAGTAGCTATATAGAATGTATTGTTTTAGCGGTAGTGAAGTCATTACTTATTCAAAGTAAGTACCTTTGGGACGCAGCCTAAGGCAAACATCACTAACACTATTGCTCATGCACTGAACCAACTCGGCGTGTAACTTATACTTTTTTAAGCTGTTTGAATGGTTCTCCAGAGCATCCTATAGCAACACCATAACAAACAGCCAGAACATCATCGCGTCTCTGTATTGAGCTCTACAAAAATGACTCACCATTGTGCTTGAATCGACAATAATAGAAAAAAAACAATGTGCACAAAAATGTGTTTTTCAACTCTGCGTCTGAACAGATGTTTGTCATTAGCTCTGAGACGTTCACCTCCGTATTGTGTCATGTAGCATGACTGTGCTAGAAAAGAAAACCATTTCTTTGTCACTTTCATGCATGCGAGGGCCTTTCCAGCGACGGCAGAGCTGAAACATGCGATTTGGACGTAATGTTTGTAGTTATGTTTTCCAAGGCTATCATAAGGCCAGTCTGGAAGGATCAGTGTGTGAACGGTCAAACGCTCAGTGTGTTTCTGATGTTAATCAGAACCAGTCGGGAATCTTTGGACGTCTTTTGTCCTTCTCGCCTCAGACCTCATGAATAACAATGCTAGATGTGGATTATTATGACTTCATTTCAAGGTTTTCGCGATCATAAAAGACACATAGCTTGATAATAAGTGAATGGAAAGTGTGTTTCACGGAAGAATGAAAGTCATACACGTTTAGAATGACATGAGGGTCGTTTTTCATTTTTCGTTAAACTGCTTTCATTTAATGTGTTTATTCTTTCATGGCAAGACACCGCAGGTGAATAGGGGAAAAAATCAACATTTATATCAACATACTTACGCAGTTGATTGATTAAGAATTGCAATAGGCTATACAGGTTTTATTAATTTTAGGAATAAAATGTTTATGATATATGAACAAATCCCTCTGTAAAACCAACTATGAATAAAACTGTAAAGTTTGGTGTGTGTGAAGCTGCTGAAGTGGAGATCTCTGACTCAAACTCACTGCCTTTAAAGATATGGATTGAAATTCAAGACGTAAATAGATAAAGCGCAATAAAATAAACACTTAAAGTGTATTTTAGAGGTTTTCGTTCCACAAGTCTGAAACAACACACTATAAACAAAGCCAAATAGCCTAAAATTTGTTCAAATTTGACAAGTGCATGACAACCAATGTTTTTGCCTGCAGTGTCTTGAGATACATTTCTTCATTTACTGTACATAGATCAGGTTAAATATATAGTTTGGCCGGGTTTTGTATGCTGTAAATGCTCACGTTTACCTCTCTTCTGTGATTCAAAGGTGAAAAGTTTCCCCTCATGAGTCAGTATGAGTGTTAGTGCTTTTATGCAGTAGACTCAGACTTTATGAGTGAGAAAACCCAGATCTGCCTTAGATCCATCCTTTCCTCCTCTTAAACGCTTGTGTAAAAGTGTTTTAATGTGTCGGTTGGCAGAGGCCTGGTGTGACCCGTCTGGATGCCCGTCTGACGGAGGATATTCTCACATGCGCTCAGCTTGAGTAATGGAATCACACACACACTTTCTCTTTTGCTCACAACATGAGCGTTTCCTCCAGCAAAAGGAAATGACACAGTAACCTTTGATTTGGTGACGCTCCCACAATAACACACTTTGCATGCAATATCTTTTCAATTTCCTCAAGACATTAGCACTGGGCATTTTTACAATGTGTTGTTTTGTTGGGATATCACGTCTCACTGCTGCATCTCTGGGTTTTCTCAGTTTAAAGCAAATTAAATTGTAGTTTGCACATTGACTGTCTATTCTCATTTAGACCACTGAAAATCAACCTCAGATCTGGGTTTATATCGTTAACTAACCATTTTCATTGCTTGAAATAAAATAAACATTAACTGAAATAAAATATAAAAACAATGTTCAGTTCAATTCACATTTATTTGTATAGCGCTTTTCACAATACACATCATTTCAAAGTAGCTTTACAGTCCACATTACAATTTAGAGTGATCTGTTATCAGAGGTAACTGTCTAAGTTATGTATTTCAGAAATGTACATATACAAAATCACAGTAAGCTAAAAATGTATTACTTTGACATGTTTCCGATGTGCTGCAGATGTGGGCTCTTTCCTACACTGTTCTTGGTTGTGTGTGAATGTGAGAGATTTCTGGATTGACTTTTGTGATGTCTTGACTAAGATTACTCAAATTTCATAACCTGTTGACCCAGAATTTTGCTTGCTGGGGAACTTTATGAAAATTGATAAACCACTTTCAAATACATTTTTCAAATCTCAAATAATTTTTTTGGAAATAGCCCTGGCAGTGGCCAGAAAGTGTATTGCTGTCACATGGAAGTCTGATGCCCCTCTATCTAACTAAATGGTATTTAGAAATGAATAACTGTGCCTTTAGAAAAAATAACATATAACCTTAGAAAGGGATATAACACCTTTATTAAAATTTGGCAGCCCTGATTATGTGGATAATGTGTTACTGGAATGTGACTGACCTCGAAAAATTGTATACCTACTTTAAAATAATGGAGCATCCTTTTGTTCTTGTTCTTGTAAACTGAAAAATAAAAATAAAGTATTCCAAAAAAAAAAAAAAAAAAAAAAGTATTGATTTAAACAATGTAATAATTTAAGGTAGAAACAATGAGCTCATTGAAGTAATGAATACTTGTCTGTTAAATGATTATGACATAGAAAATTGTAGCATTGGTGCATGTTGATTCAGAGTTGTCACAATCTGGTTCAGATTAAACAAAAACAAACAAACAAAAAAAACATTTGAGCCAATAACAACAATCCAACCAATTTCCAACTAATTCCATGTCATTAGAAGCCTGATTTAACTAAATGAATTGGCAGACTTTTTATATTTCAGTTTTTCTTGACTGCGACTCTAAACACCATTTCAACTGTTTCCATCTCAGGTCGCTGACAAACACAGACCATTTCTGTCTCTATCTAGACAGATTTCAGTCCATATTCAGACTAGTTAAGGCTAATTATGTTCACACTGTCAGTCCAAATACAAATATTTGATTTAAATTGTCTGTTTGTCTGTCCACACTGTGTATCGCATCTGTTCAGATCTGATGTGTGTGTCCAGTGGCGTTCTTTTGTTTTCCGGTGTGATTCTGTGGTGACGGTACGGTTAGGATTTGGATTGGAATTAGGATTCGATCGGATTAGCTCAATACAGCGCCGACAAGCACGACACCGGCACTTTACATCAACACAACCTTGTTTCTGTAGTGACGTTCAGCATGTTTCCTATAACAGCGAGATAAGTCACATTACCCAGCTAGCAAAAAGACATCTATTAGACGTTGAATAGACGTAAATCTTCAACGTCTAATTACGACTTTTCAACGTTGAAAACAGGTCGATCTTTAATGTCTTGATGGAATATTGTTTGTAAAACTCTTTGTATCTTTACTTAGTTGAAATCACGTCGAAAACCAGTCCAAGGCAGACCGACTTATTTTCAACCACATTTCAACGTTAAAAGACGGTAATTGTTTACTGGGAAACCATGTGAAATCCAATCAGCGCTGTCAGACTGAAACAGGTTTGAAAAGGGTCTCAAAGCACATATGAATGTAGGTCAAAACGGATTCGTAAAAATTACATTTCATGGGATTTTTTTTGTCGTTCACACTTGCTAAATATTATCGGATTCCAATCGGATTTGCAAAAAATCTGAACTTTCTCCAGTTTCATACAGTCCTGAATGTTCCCTAATGCGTTGAGGACAGGTGTCAGACGTTTTGAACATTCACGAACGCCTCTGCGGCTTTAGGAATGATGTCATTCCTTCTTTAACCTCATGAATGTGTAATGTCTGGCTCTGGGTTGAGTTTCAGAGCCAGCTTCACGTCCACACTAAGCCTGTCTGCATTTTAAAACAATAAACTAATTAACAAGTAGAACAAAAGGGCAAGTGGTGCTTTACAACTGAGTCAAACAGAAATTTGACTTTAAGTGACAAGAATTTTGTAACTATATTCTGGTTTGAGTTAACTCTTCCCTTTCGCTCTCATCTTTGCTTTTCTTTCTTTCCTACACAATCCATGAAGTAGGCTACCACAAGGAAAATGATCAAAATAATACGGCAATAGAAGCATAATGGAAGTCATGAAAACACAAAGTAGCCTGTGTGTGTTATGCTGTGCGTGTGCGTGATGAGTCATGATGATTTAATTCACCCAACTGGATATTCATTAAATTATCTTCTTTTGTGTTCCTTGGCAGAAAGAAAGCCTTACAGGTTTGGAACGACATGAGTAGGGCCTAAAAATAACGTTTTGCCACACCTGCCAATGGCCAGTGACTTAAGAAAACAGAGATTATTCCATATTAAAGTTACAAAAGTTATTCAGTCAAGAGCAGTGAGTGATTCTTTTCTTTGTCTTTGTTGTTTGATTAACATAAAAAATAGAGATTGCAGCAGGAATATTAGACTTCTGTCACTTTAAGACCGAATGCACGGATCCAATATACTGATACACATGCGTTATCTTCCTCAACTGTTTACGCTCCCTTAAGACATGTGTTTACCAGAGATGAATTTGTCCGTGAAATAGAGCTTAATTCAGCATTAGAGCACTGTGTGACGCTCCTTTTTGATATATACTCGCCAAATTTGTCATATGTGACCCTGGATCACAAAACCAGTCACGAGTCGCACGGGTATATTTGAGGCAATAGCCAACAATACATTGTATGGGTCAAAATTATCCATTTTTCTTTTATGCCAAAAATCATTAGGATTTAAAGTAAAGATCATGTTCCATGAAGATATTTAGTCAATTTCCTACCATAAATATATAAAACATTTATTTTTGTGAGTGAATGCAGCACAATCGCCAACATAAATGAACAACTTTAAAGGAGATTTTCTCAATGTTTCGATTTTTCTGCACCCTCAGATTCCAGATTTTCAATAGTTGTATCTCGGCCAAATATTGTCATATCATAACAAACCATAAATCAATGGAAAGCTTATTTATTCAGCTTTCAGATCAATGTAAAAAAATTGACCCATGTGACTGGTTTTGTGGTCCAGGGTCAAATATACTCACCAAATATACATAATATGTCATATACTCGCCAAATTTGAATCTTCAGTTTTATTTTATTCTTTTAAAGTGTTGAAAGCTAATGTGTTACTATAAACCAAATGTTAACAACTTTTGTGAATTCCCGCTTCCTGTCATTTTAATTCAAATTCCATTTCAACTTCCTGTCTGTTTCGGACAACGCCATTCCTATTGACACTCATCCATTGAAGAGGAGCAGACTTTTGACCTCCTTTTTTGCTCCTCTGATAGACATGATCCTGGTTTATAAAATTAGCCCGGATCACGACATTGTCTGCACATGTCGGTTTGAGCTAACCCGTCTTACTTAGGAACGCCGAGGTCAGGGTGAGAAGCACGTCTATCCCAGAGTGCTTGGGAACGCTTGTGCGTTTAATTCAGATGCATGGCTCTGATTTCAGGAGGGATTACGTCTGTCTGCTGGATGAACCACACCTTGCTCTCATAACATTTAAACACTTTCCCGGCTGGACCCACAGCATCCCACAATCCCATCTCTGACAGCAGCACGATTATATTTAGTGGGAAAGATCTTGTTTGCCAGTATTGGAAGTATTCCCTGTTTGCGTGTTTGTGTAAATCCAATTAAAGACAGTTGTATGTCCCACCACCAGCTTCCCTCACAGCTGCTTATTATTTGTTGTGGGAAAATGAAGTCTGGATTTAGCAGCCTGAACTTTTCTTTGAGCGGTCATAGAGTCAGAGAGAAAGAGAGTTGTCTCTTGTTAAAAAAAGAAGTGTGCTTATAATTGTTTTCAATTTTTGAATATTGATTAAATAAAAAGCCACTTAAGCACACTTAAAGAGAGTACACTTTCATGACTATGTTTGTTGGTACTTAAGTTCACTTTTAAAAAGTGCACTTTGTAATATTGTCAAATGAATAGTTTTATTTTAAATCTTTATGTTGTTTGTCGTGCTTTAAAGAAGTACACTTATTTCGATGTGTTGACGGACATACTAAAGCACATGTAATGTATTTTAAATGTACTAAATTGCCACTTCATTTCAAATGAGTAATTATAAATATATTTGAAAATAAAAATGGTTACACTTTATTTGGTAACACTGTATTTTACAGTGTCCTTTTTACATATGTTGCATGTACTTACCATAGTAATAACAGTAAATTATGCATAATTACATGCAACTAACCCTCAACTAATCCTAATCCTACCATAACCCTATAGTTAGTACAGTTAATTAATATTACTCAGTACTTAAATATATAATTACACTGTAACAATGACACCTTAAAATAAAGTGTAACCCTTTATTTCAAGGTGATGTAGTTATGTTACATTAATATTAATTAACTTCACGTACTTATAGAGTTACGAGTTAGTTACTTGTAATTATGCATACTTTACTGTTATTACTATACTAAGTACATGTAGTAACGTGTAACTACGTCATCTTGGTGTTACCCTTTATTTTACATTGTTTTTGATACACATATTATATGTAGTTACTATAAGTTGTGCATAATTACATGCAACTAACCCTAAACCACAGCCTAACCCTAACCCTAGAGTACATGTCATTAATTATTATTACTTAGTACTTAAATGAATAATTACTCTGTTACATGGACACCTTAAAATAAAGTGTAACTGAAGTTTCAATAGAATTAACATTAAGTATAGGCCTATTTTAGTTTAACACAGCCTAAATGCTCATCAGTGCATTCAGCTGTTTCAAAGATAATAGAAGTAATTGAGAAATTGCAAATAACAGTGTACAAAATCCTTACATTCAATTCACACTTCAGTATGTTCTATTTCCGTAATAAGTGCTATTTTTAAAAGTATGGCTCTTTTTCACAAGGGTTGTCACTGGACAGTGTGATTGGCGTTTGAGCGAGATGATGGAAAGCGAGAGTGAGTGGAGCGACAGCAGAGGGTCTCCGTCTCAGGAGAAAAGATCAACACATTCAGTGACTAGATCAAGCAGAGTCTCAATGAGGACCCATGCTCAGATACACAACACACAAGATGGAAGAGTTTTGCTCTGAGTTTGCTCATTCATTGCTCAAGAAATTTCAGGAATATTATGTCAAGTTTCTCCTGATTCCTAAAAGTTAACATAGACAGAAATGAGTCGTAGATGTCATACAGTAAGAGAATAGAGCTATACAACGAATGTGGAGCAGATCAGATCATTTGATCTCAGTAGAAAATGATGAGAAAGATTTGAGTTCAACTTCATATTGAGACTAGTTTTTTTTGGTCTTGTTGTTATTTTAGTGTTATTTATATAGTATTTATTCATATTTTGAATAAGCTGTTATTTTTATATTTTAATTTTTTATTTGAATGTTAGTTTAAGTTTTATTTTATATGCATTTGCTATTTCTGTTTAGCTTTTTATTTTCATTTTAGTGATTTTAATTTAGTGAGATTACTGGGGTCTTGTTCTCAGCAGAAACATCTGAGCAGCTTTATTCGAGTAAATGTTGTTATAGTATTTATTAATATTCTGAATTAACTTTTATTTGTGTATATTCTGTTTTTGATTTAATGCTATTTTAAGTTTTAGAAATGTTGTTATTTTGTCATTTTTAAAAAAAATATTTCTATTTAGTTTTAATTTATTTTTAGCTAAGAATTTTAGTATATTCTTTTTTTCATTTCAGTTAGCATTATTTGTAATTTTATTTCAGCTTCATAACAAATTGATTTTTAATAGTTTAATTTTAGCTAACAACAACAACAACAGGAAAATGTTTCCATTTGCTCATAAAATTACTACAATTGTTGTCTAGGAGAATTAACTGAGATTTATATTAAAGGAAAATACAGTCTTTATTTTTCTTTATACAAAATCGATTTACCCCCCCCCCCCCCCCCCCCCCCCTCAAAGAATCTATAATGTGTCATCAAGAACCATATAGTTGAACCCTGTGCAACTGGTTCTTGTGAAGAGAAGGTCTCTGAGCTGAAGAACCATTGAAGAACCTTTACGTTTAATAATGAATGAGTCATTTGCAGAAATCCAAACCTGTATCATCGCATGTGGAGAACGTAAATTCCCCGTAAATTTTGAGTTCAGTCTCTTAGAGGCCCTAATCATTTTTCAAAGACAGGCCGTTGATGAATGTGCATCTTCTGATGTGTGTGTGTGTGGTGTGCTCATGCTTCATTGTGCATCAGTCTACAGCTTTACAGTAAAAGTCTTTTGCTGTCCGGTGGGACTCGGCGAGGACAGAAATGCATACACACAGTTGGGTTAAAGAACACACAAGCCTTTGACTAAACACTGTGCTGAAAAGCATCAGACACCTGCTCTAACACTGTGGTGATGTCAGAGAGAGAGAGAGTTTCTGAACGGGTCAATGCAACATCAGCTCCACATTTTACACTTTTATAGCCATAGATTTTACAGCTCATGATTCATGAGTTTATGCTTTTGATTATGCTTTCAGCAGCGTGATGTGAGCTGGATAAACTGTGGATGAGTAGATGCTTTGAGATGTTTACTGTAAGAAAGGATTGAGATTCTCGAATGGATGAGGTAGGATAAGGTGAAGAGTGTAAAACGGGTCTCTATTATGATCTCAGAGCACACACACACACACACACACGCACACACAGCAGCAGCTGCTGGGAGTCATTAGACATCAGATGCACCTCGTCTGTTTAGATGGGATGTCAGATCTTTGTCCTATTCTCCCTTTCTCGCCTGAATCACAATAAGTGGGTCAGTGTGTGAATACACTGCAGCCTCAGGCATGACATCCCGCCACAATAACACACCTGCCAACGACAACACACAATCAATGTGCAAAATGTCTATAAACACATGAAACAGCCTGACACAATCATAACAGCCTGTGCAAACACACACACACACACACACACACACACACACACACACACACACGTCTAATTGTCTGATCTAGATCTGAGAAATGAACGTGGACTAGAGCTATAGTCTATATTTATAAATGTGTGTGTGTGTGTGTGTGTGTGTGTGTATTTGTAAACCAACAATGCCAAATAATGATGATATCTTTTAAATTACACTTTTTCCCCCCTTGGTTCATTCAGGCTATAGCTACTGTAGACCTATATTGTTTTTGGAGTTTTTTCCCCCCACTAAATTCTCACTTCAATTTAAGTTTATTTTTAAAATTTGCTTTTTGTTGATATAACTTCAGATATTTAATTTGCATTAATTTAAATATATTTGTCTTAGAAATTATTTATTATACTCATATTTCATCAAAAAGCCTCTTACAGAGATAAAATATTAATTGCTGCAATTTACTGTCTACTGTTTAATCAGATAGGTTGTGATTATTGCCATTATAGTTAATGTATAAAGCACATGAGTTGATGGAGCTTGTCATCAGATGGACTTTTGATGAGAGGTTTGGCTGCCTTTTTTGACTGTACATTTTTTAGCACTTAGTCAGCAACTGTACAGTAGGCCTACACAAACGGAAGAAATGTATGTTACGGAAGTAATAATACGATTATTGAAATGCTTTAGGCATAGGTCTAATGTGTGTGTGTGTGTGTGTGTATATGTAGCTGTTGTAGGTGTTGTAGGTGTGTATGCATATGTATATACATATATATATCTTAAGATTTTAGTTTTAGTGTGTCATTTAAAAACAAAACAAAAAAAACAGCAATTTTGTGTGTGTGTGTGTGTTTCTAAACCAACAATGCCAAATAATGATGATATCTTTTAAATGACACTTTTTCCCCCCTTGGTTCATACAGGCTATAGCTACAGTAGACCTATATTGTTTTTGGAGTTTTTTTTCCCCACTAAATTCTCACTTCAATTTAAGTTTATATTAAAATTTGCTTTTTGTTGATATAACTTCAGATATTTAATTTGCATTAATTTAAATATATTTGTCTTAGAAATGATTTATTATACTCATATTTCATCAAAAAGCCTCTTACAGAGATAAAATATTAATTGCTGCAATTTACTGTCTACTGTTTAATCAGATAGGTTGTGATTATTGCCATTATAGTTAATGTATAAAGCACATGAGTTGATGGAGCTTGTCATCAGATGGACTTTTGATGAGAGGTTTGGCTGCCTTTTTTGACTGTACATTTTTTAGCACTTAGTCAGCAACTGTACAGTAGGCCTACACAAACGGAAGATATGTATGTTACGGAAGTAATAATACGATTATTGAAATGCTTTAGGCATAGGTCTAATGTGTGTGTGTGTGTGTGTGTGTATATGTAGCTGTTGTAGCTGTTGTAGGTGTGTATGCATATGTATATACATATATATATCTTAAGATTTTAATTTTAGTGTGTCATTTAAAAAAACAAAAAAAAACCAGCAATTTTGTGTGTGTGTGTTTCTAAACCAACAATGCCAAATAATGATGATATCTTTTAAATGACACTTTTTTCCCCCCTTGGTTCATTCAGGCTATAGCTACTGTAGACCTATATTGTTTTTGGAGTTTTTTCCCCCACTAAATTCTCACTTCAATTTTTTTTTTTTAATTTGCATTAATTTAAATATATTTGTCTTAGCAATTATTTATTATACTCATATTTCATCAAATATGAAGCCTTTTACAGAGATAAAATATTAATTGCTGCAATTTACTGTCTACTGTTTAATCGGATAGGTTGTGCTTATTGCCATTATAGTTAATGTAATGATAAAACAGTAAGAGGTCCAGTCAAGTAACATGAGCTAATTAATATTCATGAGCCAAGCCTTCGTTCACTTCTGTCATTGCTTCTCGCTGTTCAATAGCGCCACCTGTAATCTTGTGTTCCCCTTTAACACTGCACTTATTCTGTACATGAACAGAGACGATATATAGTGAAGACTTAAACATGTTTTTGAAGGGCAGCATTGTTGCACAAAACACATGCATTGAAACTGAATATGAATTGTTAATCTGGCAAACATCGTTTTGAATCTCCAAACGGCTTAATATTAAACCATTGGATGACTAACCTGTTCACATACTCTTCGTTTTTCATGCATGTCTCATGTCTTCAGATCCATAATGAATCATTACGGCTGCAGGAAACTATCAATCTGAAGGCAACTTTAACAGTGACACACGTCAACAGCACCAGTGTTATCAGCGCATAACATCAGTTTAAAGCACATGAGTTGATGGAGCTTGTCATCAGATGGACTTTTGATGAGAGGTTTGGCTGCCTTTTTTGACAGTACATTTTTTTAGCACTTAGTCAGCAACTGTACAGTAGGCCAACACAAACTATTCGAAAGATATGTATGTTACAGAAGTAATAATGAAATTATTGAAATGCTTTAGGCTACTTTTCTGCGGAAATGCCTAAAGAGTTGTCTTGTAGACAAACAGAAAGTGTGCCTGATTTTTACATATGATTTATGATCTAAATGATTTCGATGAATTTTTAACCTTCATCAATAATGCAGCATATAGGCGAGTGAACTCCTCAATTCACTTAGAGAAAACAAGCAGTTGAAAAACAGAACAGGTACATTTCTACCAGGACATTTTTCAGAATGTACATTTCCTTTCCCCTAAAACACAACACAATACAATCTATAATTAATATTGGGGAAAACACCTGTGAAAAATAAAAACTCATATTAACACAGTATTTGACCCTGTTAATACTGACTTTCTCTGAGTGTATGTTTAAAAGTATGCCAGGATGCAAAGAAGAAGCTCAAATATAAGAGTTTTCATTGCTGTCGCATGTTTATCATTCCCAGACTTCAACTTGTGTTATTTTAGCGTTTTCATGATTTTACTATTATTCTGAAATGTGGAATACTGACAATTATCTTTATTCAGTGTTTTTATTTAGCCTTAAAATGATACGTAGGCCTAATCTTTTTTTCTTTTTTTTTTGTCCAGAAATCTTTTATAACTTCTTAAAACGGCTCAAAAAGTCTCACAGTGTGTGTCTCTGCTGACCTCTCGTGGAAATAAAATAATATAACATGATATTTCATGACTCCTGCCACTAGATGGCCTTATAGCTCTATATGGAGCAAATAAACTGTTCCTCTGGGTCCTAAAGTCAGTTCTTCATATTTGTTTTCTTCTTTAGTATGAATTCAGGTATATATTTAAACATTAAAAAATCATTAGTTGGTAAAATTTTAGCATTTTTTTACTCTCCCATTCTCCCAATGGAAAATGGGAACGATTCGTTCCAATGCGAGAGAAATTGACCGGCGCGGGAAGGATTTGTTACTATTTTTATTTCAACCAACTAAACTCTTCAAATCCAGTCAATTTGTGTGTGTGTGTGTGTGTGTGTGTATTTCAAGTTCAATTGTGACAAAAGTCCTAATGTCTTGGACCATCCCAATGAAGTTTAAAGAGAATTCTTTTTTTTCTCTTTTAAAACATCCAAAGTTCTCTTAAAGAATCATCTAGTATAAGCTATATGTTTGCTTTGATTTCGCATATATAACACTCAAAACCAGGATTGCTGATTTTTGTGGCAAATGCTCTCACATCAGTAGCATCTTGAGATGGTTTTGTGTGATAACACTGAAAATGTCCGTTGTTTGAATGGATAAATGCTCGTTGTAACTCGTGTGAGGGCGGCCAGTATTTGCAGTTTTCGGGTGCATATGAAACGCACTTTATGGCGTGTAATATACGCACACACTCCACACCCCTAATCCCACCCAAGGGATTTACAGTGTGTATCATATGCACGCAAAAACTATTTTTGGCGTATAAATGGCACGATAAATAAAATGCGTGCTATAGATGAGATGAGATCGTGTTGGATCAGACCTCGGGAACGCTTCAGCGCACACACAGGACACAGGACAGGCTCAGGTCACTCCTCATTAGAAAGGCTTCCTCGCTAGCTGTGAGCTTGATCAGATTCCCATCAGAAATTCCAGACATTTTTTCACAGCGTTCCTCGAGTTCGTTGCAGCAGGAGCATGTGGATTGTCTGCGGGCGGCGTGTTCACTGCTGTTAAACGGGCTCCACACCACAGACCCCCTCTGGTTCTCAGCATCTCTGTCTCTCTCTCCTGCTCGCTGTCTCTCTCTCATGCACATTCCGATCCCAGGTTACCAGGACAGCGTCCAGAAATCCCTGCTCTCCAGTAATGAGCCTGCGAGCTGGGCATGAGCTCCTGGATCAAATGGGAACTCGAAAGGGGCTTCTTGGGTTCATTTAGGGGGCAAAGGTGAGGTGTAGAACTCGCGTTTGGCTTTGATTGTCCTTAAATGTCCGATTAGTATGAGAATTCAGGATAACAAATAAAAGTTAACCCTCTATGGTACGGGGTTGCCTACAGGCAACATAGTCTATTTGAATTTATTTTTTAATAAAATGAGACGCCCATTTATTGGTCAAACCCATCTCAGGGGAGATTAACTCAAATACTAATCAATGAAAGTGCAAAAAAGTGCAAAAAAGTGGTCACATGACCCACAGGGGTCCATTTTGTGTCTTGTTTCAGCACATGTGCACAGGTCAGGGCTCCATATTTTCCCCAATTAAAAGTGCATTTTTTCACTAATTTGCATCCAGTTAATCACCTAAAGAAAATATGAGTCACCTTCACTGGTAAGTAAAGAAGTATTTTCAAGAACTTTACATCATATATCATCAAATGTTTTAGAGGACATAACAAAAAAACTGTGTTGCCTCAAGGCAACATTGTACCACAATGGAATCGCATAAGGCCATACCAGTATAGGTTGGATACAAATATATATTTGTAAGGAAAATTGTTAGAATTATCTAAATATATTTGCATTTTTGCATGATTTTGTAATGCACTTACAAGAATAGTAATTTGCATACTACATCTGCACATATTAGGATCTGCACATTTTCTATAGCACCTAAAAAAGGTATAAAACACAACTGTCAGTTGACGAGGGTGAGGATGAGGTGTCATACTGTGATGAGGAAGATCATAGTGACATAGTGAATCCTGCAGGGAGAGAGAGAGGGTGAGATCGAATATGCGATGATGATGAAGATGGATATGATAACTAGATATGATAGCTTGATGATATGATGGTTTGGTTATACTTGTGTTCCACTATGGTACAATGTTGCCAAAGAGTAACAGCTGGGTGTGAAATGTTACTTTTTATTAAATAGGAAATTTGTAATACATTTAAAACTGGATAAATGTGTTTGTTCAAATATCTGGTTAAAGAAATGGATGTTTTCAATAAATATATTTATTTTTTTCTGCGTGAAAATGTCAAATGTTTCAATTTGTCCATTGTGGTACAATGTTGCCTTGAGGCAACACATTTTTAAAAATTAAATAATTTAAAAAGTAATGAAAATGTTTACTGATATTATTATAGTGTCCAATTTTAAGCAGGAAAAACACCACAAAATTTTTTTTTCTCAATGATATCATGTTGCGTACCATAGGGTTGTTAACTATAATAACCCATGGTATATGCAATCTTTTTTTTTTTCATCCAGCAGGTGAAAACAAGTCTGATTACATCTAGTGTTGTGCAATGGGTTAACCAAATATTAATGCCGAAGCTTATGAGCACAAGTAATGATAGTGATAGACGACCAAATGCAAAAAAATGCCAAAAAAAATATTTTATAGCCCCTTTATGAAGAGTACACTTTTTTAGAAACTTTCATGATTTACTTTGTTTGGTTGGTGTTGGACTGACTGAAACATTGAACAGTGAAATCAATATGGGTTCACAGGCCACAGGATGACATTATCGAGAAGAAAGCGTTCTACCCATGATAACGCAGGGAAACAGGCAGATCATCTAACTTGAGTGAGATTCATTAATTTTCTCAGACGGCGTTTGAGTTTAGCAGCAGAATATCAATAGCCATCTGAGAGTCTTCAGGGGAAAGATCGTCAAGAAACTTATTAACAACGATTTGTGGAGGAAAAACTGTTGTGAATTCTTATGAAATCGGCCAACCTTTCCCAAATCCGCACAAAGGCCACGGCGCAATACCAAACTAATTTTTCACTTAAGGCACTTGCGAGTCAACCCACCAAAGGTCGGCTCCCAAGGCAGCGCAGGAGAATGAAGACATTAAATGTGCTCTATGTATTGATTGGTTTGTTATTAGTTGGGGAGAGAGGAGAAGAATCAAGGCAGAAAAGTTGTGCGATGAAGACCAGAGGTCTAAAGAGCATTCGGCAATAAAAGGAGGATTTGGATCCAACGGTAGAAAACAACTGTTGACTGTTGATGCTAAACTCAACATGGCTTGAAGTCCTTTAGTAAGACATATAGACATCTAGAAAGAGTCAAACACTGATGAAAGTGTGTTTTCTGAATGGCTGTGTTTACTGTACTCTGAGTTCTCCATTCAGTTCTGTTTTTAAGATATCATCTATTTCAGATCCAGTTCTCTGTCCAGTCTCTGAAAGGAACGTAAAAGCAAAGACAGACGATGTTTGGTTGTTAAATGTCAGATGGTCTCCTGTTTAAGTGGTTGATTCTTCATGATGGCCACATGAGACTAGACCATGTTTGGAGGTTGGTATGGGAAATGATTCATTGCTATACCAGACACTTTTCATATAATAATTGGATTAGATTGAGTTTTGCACAGGTACGCACCACCCATAAACCACCCATACAACTGTTTGCATGTATAATAATTGCACAAGAACTGGATTTTTGGATTTTATTTATGATTTTATACATTTTTAGGTAACAATTTACAATAAGGTTCCATTAGTTAATGTTAGAAATATTTTTGATTGTTAGTTTATGTTAACTGATGTAGTAAAATAATGTTGACAAATGAAACCATATTGTTAAATGATATTTAAAATCACTTTACATTCACATCCACATTTAAAAAGAGATGGGAATGCTGTACTGTATGTGTGTGTGTGTGTGTGTGTTAGAGAGAGAGAGAGAGAGAGAGAGAGAGAGAGAGAGAGAGAGAGAGAGAGAGAGAGAGAGAGAGAGAGAGAGAGAGAGAGAGAAAGAAAGCCTGTGGTATCAACATCCACATGGTTTGCATTTCTCCAAATCCCACCAACAATCTCCTCAGAACAGGACAGGTCATCACGGAAATCCAGATGAAGATACTGCAGGGGACTGAGCATGATGGGACAGGGGTCAGGATTTGAGTCTTATTAAAACATGCTTTATATGCTCCGGGGATTATTGTAAACTTGGATAAAGAAACATTCTTTTGCTTGAGCAAAAGCAATGCAGATAATGATCAACAAAGATGTATGACTGATAACTAAGTCTAGGATGGTTATTGCTTTTGTAAACATTTACTGTGACCTGGTCCAAAAGGAACATGTGCTATTTAAAGGGCTCTTTCATACGGTAAATAATCAATTGGTCAGAAGAATATTAAAAAAGACTATAACAAATCTAGACATTATAGAAGTTTTGGATATAGCCTCTCTTTTCTCTATTTTAGGCAGATGTCCAAGACCCCCTGATTCAGCATGACAACACTGCCCTCCCAACCTCCTCATCCTCAACTAAAGCTTCTGCTTAACTCAATTAAACTCGTAACTGCGTGGAGAGTCTGGGTAAATATTATCGTAAACTTCTCCACCTTCCTACAATGACAGATATTGCCATGTTCACATGAGATCGTGTGATGTTCACCAAATAACAAGAATGTTCTATATATATATATATATATATATATATATATATATATATATATATATATATATATATATATATATATATATATGTCAAATACAATATAACAAATACAACTTTTGATTTGAATAATGTATTAGTAAATGTTGAAATAGGCAAAACTCAAATAATTTGAGGTAATCATATGTAACATTTAGGTAAGCAGAACTTGCATATTTTTATTTTGTACTCATACATTTGAATTGCTTGTAACTTTAAATATTTGAGTGAGCTAATTCATACACAACTTAAAATGATCATGTAATCTCAATTTAAATATTTTAAGTAGTGGAAACTTGGCTAGCTTTAACCTGACAATGCAAAAAATGCTATCTTGCTAATTGGTAAAACAATATTTTTATAACAGTATTATATAGCATTCCACTTGCTCAATGAATAAAACAATGTAAAACATTCATCATACACTGTTCTCAAACCAAGCTCATGCTCCACTCGTCACCCCCCAAAAAACCCAACATAACAGAAACTCTTCTAAACTAGCAAAACAAAACATTAAACACTACTAAATCTCCCACGTAACATTAATCTGTCCCAAAAAAAACAAAAAAAACAAAAAAACATTATATAACAGTTAATTTTAGCATTTACTCTCCCTTTTGAGTGTTATGGCAAAGCATACTGAGAAATAGAAATTCCAGCAGTTTCTAAATTCTAAAAAATGTCTAAATTTAAAGAAACAAGTTCATAAAACTAAAAACATTGAAACAATGAAACGTGCCTAAAATGTGTCAGTTTTGTGAAGTTCTAAATACTCATAAAAGTTAATTTGATGGAACTAATTTGTATAATTTGAGTTGGCTCTACTCAAACCAGTTAATTATTTTGAGCGTTAGGGTTTACAGTAAATGCTGTAGAAGAAGTATTGCTCATTGTTAGTTCATGTTAACTCATGTAGTTAACTAATGTTAACAAATGAAACCTTAATGTAAAGTGCTACCGAAATTGTTGTATTCAAATTGATGCCATGTCTTTGATTTCAACTGTCCTTCTGACCTGTTGCTCTGATGGTTTAATGAAAGGTGAGTTCTTCAGGCCCACGTCACGTTTCCCAGCCGCTAACCTTCAGCAGCCGCTGCGCTGGGGGCACAGACAACAATCCCAGGATTCTGTGTGCTTTTGTCCGGAAATAACAGACACAAACTGGGGGTCAGACGCTGAGCTCTGGAATTCAGATGAAAGAAGTTGTCTGCTACAGCAGGTGGGGATGCTTAGCTTTAATCAAAAGATGATTGCTTTTGTTTGGCTGATGTTTGACTTCTCTTGTTTTTTAGTCTTTTGCTTCAGGTCAGACATGACATTTCTTTTGCTACATTTTGAGATGTGACGGCAATTCAACAGGTGAACCATGGATCAATGTTGTTATTTCTTTGTATTATATACACGGTAAAATGCTTGTAATTCAGATTATTATTTTTTTTAAGTTTCAATAAACAGTAAAAAGTTAAGTGTAAGTTATCTGACCATATAAATTAACAGAAACATGTCATTTTAAAGTAAAATATTGTTTAGGAAAAACGTAAACTTGTGAAAAATATGGATTTCCTTATGTACATTGAAAATTAATATTTAATATACACTGAACTAAATTATAAACGCAACACTTTTGTTTTTGCCCCCATTTTTCATGAGCTGAACTCAAAGATTTAAGACTTTTTCTATGTACACAAAAGGCCTATTTCTCTCAAATATTGTTCACAAATCTGTCTAAATCTGTGTTAGTGAGCACTTCTCCTTTGCCGAGATAATCCATCCACCTCACAGGTGTGGCATATCAAGATGCTGATTAGACAGCATGATTATTGCTCAGGTGTGCCTTAGGCTGGCCACAATAAAAGGCCACTCTAAAGTGCAGTTTTACGGTATTGGGGGGGTCCGAGGGGGGTCCGTGGGGGAAAAAAATTGTTGTTTATTGTGACCTGTGGAATGTTGGTCCACTCCTCTTCAATGGCTGTGCGAAGTTGCTGGATATTGGCAGGACCTGGATCACGCTGTCGTATACGCCAATCCAGAGCATCCCAAACATGCTCAATGGGTGACATGTCCGGTGAGTATGCTGGCCATGCAAGAACTGGGGATGCACCTGTGTTCGTTGTCCATAACATACGCCTGCCCATGCCATAACCCCACTGCCATCATGGGCCACTCGATCCACAACGTTGACATCAGCAAACCGAAAAAAGATTCTCTGAAACGCTTTTGGAGACAGCTTATGGTAGAGAAATGAACATTCAATTCACGGGCAACAGCTCTGGTAGACATTCCAACAGTCAGCATGAATGAATGTGAGTTTGGGATGCTCTGAACTGGCGTATATGACAGCATGTTCCAGGTCCCCCCCCCCGGACCCCCACAATACAATAAAACTGCACATTTTTAGAGTGGCCTTTTATTGTGGCCAGCCTAAGGCACACCTGTGCAATAATCATGCTGTCTAATCAGCATCTTGATATGGCACACCTGTGGATGGATTATCTCAGCAAAGGAGAAGTGCTCACTAACACAGATTTAGACAGATTTGTGAACAATATTTGAGAGAAATAGGCCTTTTGTGTACATAGAAAAAGTCTTAGATATTTGAGTTCAGCTCATGAAAAATGTTGTGTTTAGAATTTTTTTCATTATATCAAGAGAATTCATTAAATGTTATGGTGTTTTACTGTGAATGTTTTAATGCATTGTAATGGTGAATTGTATGTAAGTCAGTATGTGGCCATTTTACATTGTACCATTTCTGGTGGTATATTAATGTATAATAAACATTAAAACATTTTCAGCCATGAAAATGCCTTTTTGTAAACTACAGCTGCCAGTTTCATAGTGCAACTAACAAAAAAAGGTTTTACAATCTACACTACCATTAAAAAGTTTGGGGTCTTTAAGATTTTTTAATGGTTTTGAAAGAAGTCTCTTCTGCTCACCAAGGCTGCCTTTACTTGGTCAAAAATATTGTGAAATATTATTACAATTCAAAATAACTGTTTTCTATTTGATTATATTGTGAAATGTAAAAATGTAAAATTTCAGCATCATTACTCCAGTCTTCAGTGTCACATGATCCTTCAGAAATCATTCTAATATGCTGATTTGCTTTTTTAGAATCATTTCTTATTATTATCAATTTTGAGAAGAGTTATGCTGCTTCATATTTTTGTGGAAACCATGATAATTTTTTCAGGATTCTTTCATCTTTCTAATCATCATCAGGCTTTTAGGTAAAGTGGGCGAGTTTTTGATTGAACTAAAATATATTTGTATCTTTTTTTATCTGCATGCTCATACAGTACATGTATAGTTCACAGGTGAATGTATGTTTCTTTCCCAGCGCTCTATCCCATGACCTCAGATCTTCATCTTTAAGTGCAAATCCGTGAGTGAATATCCAGCTGGGCCTCTCTAGATCCCAGCAGATGTTCCTGTCTCTAGTCTTCTCCATCCAGGGATCTGCAGCTCCAAATATCTTTCTAGATCTGCTCCAGGTGAACAATGGATTCCACTTACATGTTTATTACCCTTTCACATAAACTATGATTATAGATTATGGACTGATGAAGACTTGTTTTCCTTGCACAAACTATGTTCTTCTGACCTCAAAATGTTTTTAACAAAGCGCATGATTTTAACATGCATTTTTTTTTACTAATACATTTTGAGATTTGCACCACATAATCAGCTCCATATATGTTGATTTTATGGCTCAGTAGCTCATGTGTAACAGAACTGCATTTGCTTGAGTCACGTGACGATAAAAAGTAATGATAAACAGCACAAAGACTTGACGCAAGCTAAAATGATATGGTTGCTTAAGCATGCATTTTTATCTCATATTTGCTTTTGTTAACACTCGATTATTTCATCGCACATTTCATTTCCAAACTGCAGGTATACTTACAAGAACTGTAAAAACGTTTGCAGATTCACGTTCATCGTTTTCAGATAAAACTGAACGGGATTTTAGCGCCACTAACACTGAAACGTAAATAATTACAAAGAAATGGTAACATAAGTAAATGTAAAACCTTTAAGAAGAATGTCTGAGATAGTAGGCTATTTGCTTGTAAAAACATACTCCAGTAATCTTTGTTTCATACTATATATAATATACTAACTATATATATAAATTTTTTATAACACTGTTTTTTTACAGTGAAGCAATGTAAAATAATTTTGCCGAAATGTCACCACAGGCACATTTTTCCAACCGTCCTTCCCGAAGCTTTTGCACGAAAGAAGAAAGAAAAAAAATCTTGCTCACAGGACAGTCTCCTCTTACAACAGCATTTGTGAAGCTCAAACCTGAACTCTATGAAGCTCTATGAAGTATGGCTGGTAGGTTTCAATCTAAGTTCACTCCGTGCCAAAAGCCCCCAGTCATTCTGAGTTCTGCTCCACCTTGAGCTCACGTGAGACAAGGCCTGGGTCTTATCAAACAGACTTTTGTTCTCCACGGCTTGGCTCGGGTCTCTGAGGATGAGAGATGCAGTTAATACCCAGGGAAGTGGCCCTAATCGCCCGGCGCTATTACTGTGGCCAATATCAGCGGGGATGACAGACTTATTGATTCCAGAGCCGCAGGTGGACACAGGTGACTGCCCTCCTCCACGGCTGGGGTTTGATCTGCGCTCGGCTGGGCAAGAACAGCTCTGTCTCACCTGTGCTGTCGTGGCATGCAGAGTCCATCTCCAACCATTAGCCCACAGGACTGAGCTTAAGCCCTCAATTGGAGCTGATGAGTCCTGAGTGTACAGCTGATTGAAACACTATCTAAATTTGGGGATTTTCCACGGAATGTGTCTCTACAATAGATCAAATTCTTCAAAATTAGTATTTAAAGGTGCACTCTGTCATTCTGCACTAATTAAAAAAATAAAAATTAAAAAATAAATAAATAAAAAGCAAAAAAGAACAGCACTTCTGAGAAGCATGTGCATGTGACAGCCATCATTAGTACAAGAGGGGAAAGAATCCAAACAATGACCATTATATGCATGTGTGACTATGAGAAACATAAATGTCAAAGAAAAAAACAAACAAACTAAAACTTGTGTAATTCAGACATTGGTGTAAAAATACAGTAAAAAAAAACTGTTAACAGGAAAAATGATGAATGTCCTTTTAATTTACGTGTACATTAATTGTTGACATACTAAGAAAATAAATTAAATGATGTGGTAAAATACTGTGGAAAATGTGATTTATTGTGGTGGTTTGAATGTAATGATGGTGGAAATTATGTAAGTCAATATGTGGCCACCGGATTGTCCAACCATAAGAGTACAAGTGAAAAAAAATAAATGTCTAGACAGGCAACCATGTCCAAACAATGAAAAAAACGTTTTAGAGAATAAATGGAGAAAATTAATGCTTGATATGATTTTGGAATAAATGTGATGTCTGGCAACTTATTTTCTTATTTTTTTTAAAAAAAAAGCAATAAAAAAAGTAAAGAACATCAGAAAAGAACAAAACAGAATCAAGCACAATGAATAATGCAAGCATTGCTGAGAGCAATTGAAAAATTAAAGTAATTTTAGAGTTACAGCCGCAGAATCAGCTTGGCAGAATGCCATGAAATTTGCAGATGCATTATTCGGGAATGGTTTGGTCAATCAAAAAGCTTTTTTTTTTTTTTTTTTTGTCAGCATGGTCTGAAGATGATCTGAGCCGATATTGATGGAAATCAGACCAACAATCTAGGAGGAGTTCAAAAAAGTATTTTATTTAGGAAAATTCTAAATAGCGGATTTTTATAATTTTTATGACGCAACATAAAATGGAATTAAATGTCATTCTCATGTGTTATGCAGCACGTTTGAGCTTCAGCAAGAACCAATGAGGTTCATTCTCGTGTTATGCAGCACGTTTGAGCTTCAGCAAGAACCAATGAGGTTCATTCTCGTGTTATGCAGCACGTTTGAGCTTCAGCAAGAACCAATGAGGTTCATTCTCGTGTTATGCAGCACGTTTGAGCTTCAGCAAGAACCAATGAGGTTCATTCTCGTGTTACGCATCACATTTGAGCTTCAGCAGGAACCAATGAGGTTCATTCTCGTGTTACGCAGCACGTTTGAGCTTCAGCAAGAACCAATGAGGTTCATTCTCGTGTTACGCAGCACGTTTGAGCTTCAGCAAGAACCAATGAGGTTCGTTCTCGTGTTACGCATCACGTTTGAGCTTCAGCAAGAACCAATGAGGTTCGTTCTCGTGTTACGCATCACGTTTGAGCTTCAGCAAGATCCAATGAGGTTCGTTTTCGTGTTACGCAGCACGTTTGAGCTTCAGCAAGAACCAATGAGGTTCGTTCTCGTGTTACACATCACGTTTGAGCTTTAGCAGGAACCAATGAGGTTCATTCTCATGTTACACATCACGTTTGAGCTTCAGCAAGATCCAATGAGGTTCGTTCTCGTGTTACGCAGCACGTTTGAGCTTCAGCAAGAACCAATGAGGTTCGTTCTCGTGTTACGCATCACGTTTGAGCTTTAGCAGGAACCAATGAGGTTCATTCTCATGTTACACATCACGTTTGAGCTTCAGCAAGATCCAATGAGGTTCGTTCTCGTGTTACGCAGCACGTTTGAGCTTCAGCAAGAACCAATGAGGTTCGTTCTCGTGTTACGCATCACGTTTGAGCTTCAGCAAGAACCAATGAGGTTCGTTCTTGTGTTATGCAGCACGTTTGAGCTTCTGCAAGAACCAATGATGTTCATTCTCGTGTTTTTGAAGCGTCAAAGGGGTAGTTGTGTAGCTGTCAATGGAGGGACAGAAATTGCTCAGATTTCATCACAAAGATGAACGAAAGTCCTACGTGTTTGGAATGACATGAGGGTGAGTAATTTTCATTTTTGGGTGAACTATCCCTTTAATGCTCCATAAAATGGTGTTTAGGCAATTCAGTGGCCAGCGAAGCAAACCAAGGATCAGTGTGATCTAGCGTGAGCAGTTTGGAGGACTGTGCACGCTAAGTGTTGGCAAGGTCTCTCCGGAGTTATGCCATGTTTTGTGCTTCAGTCGCTGTCTGTCAGTATCGGTGAGATTGCCGGTAGGAATATAATCATACACCATTGTGCTTTCCTGAGATCTATAATAAACCCCATTGAGTTTTCTGTCACCGCTCGCCTTGATAGTGTGTCCATCAAAATATTGATTCGGTACGATATGTAATGGCACATTGATTTTCTGCTGAAGGTGTGGAGTGATGGACAGAAGCTTGTTCTTTTTTCCTGCATGACCCAATCAAACCTCTGCACTCTCATTCTTACAGTTGAAGGAAGGGATTTTTATTGTTTTACGGCTATTGAGCTTCAGAGAAGGTTAAAGTTGGAATAATATTAATCTTTAAACCAACTCTGACAATCTATAGACAGACTCCGGCTTCCCCAGAGAAAAAGTTTATTGCTTGTGTTTGTTCTTTTGTAACTCAAGAGGCTTAACTGAAGCATCAGCTTTGCCTTACATTTTTAAGTACAATGAACTTAAAATGGACAACAGACTTTTTAATGGCAATGGACAAAATAATGTATAACAGAAACAAAAGTTGAACAAAAAAAGTTGAAAATTGCTTAACTTATTTTGATGAGTTAAGCAATGTAGAAACATATGTTTTCATAACTTATTGATCACACACACACACACACACACACACACACACACACACACACACACATACTGTATATATATATATATATATATATATATATATATATATATATATATATATATATATATATATATATATATATATATATATAATTAAAAAAAAAAAATTTTTACAATGTAGTAGGAGTATAAATGAATGGCAGCTCAGATCATTCAGTTTAGAAATGTTTGGGTTCATACTGGGATCTGTCAAGGTTAAGGTTATTACCATTAAACAAAACCACAACCATAAAAATAATTCCTTATTTTAATGTAGCTTAGGTTTGAGTACTAAAATAACTAAATAAAAATGAATAAATAATATATAGACATATTTTTAGACATAAAAAACAAATCAAAATGACTGAAAAAGCTTAAAAGCAGAAAATATAAAAATCTAATTCTAAACATTAATAAAAACTATAATAGTATATCAATGATAGTAAAATAGCACTGGCTTGAGCACATAACAATTTTGACAAGCCACAGTTCTCCAGTTGTTCTTCATATAATCGCACTGTTGTCTAGAGAAAAAATTGTTTTCTCTCTATGCAAATAATATTAAAACCACCCCACAATGTTATATTGATAGCAGCAGTTATGTGTGTTATATGAACATATGAGGTGTATAGGCTAATAAATAGTCGCATTTATCGTCATTCCAGAAAGATTCAGTATATATGGGTAACTGAATAATATTCATAGTGTCTGTATGAATGATAACATTATCAGGTGACTCAATCGTAAGCAAAATGAGCTCAGTTACACTCTGACAGCTGGGCAATTTTATAACATGTATATTTCATAAGACCTGCAGTGATGCTGAAAGTCAGCATGGACAAAGAAAATGAATTATTCTGTGTATTTTGTTAGTTTTTGTTAACACTGATTACAAACATTGATATTCATGCATATAGAAAGCAAAAAACATAATAAATATGAATCTCATGAACTGAGCATTCATGTTTAACAAAGACTTTTTATGATAGCAAACGTTGGTATTTCTAGTTATATTTCCAGTTTCCATCACTCTTCAAGCTCCCATATTATACAGAGCGATGGATGGATGGATGGATAGATAGATGAAATGATGGACAGATGCCTTTTGTGCATGAGAGAGAGAGTGTGGCACACCTGGAAGAGCTCGGGATCCTCTGATCTTTGCACCTGTGACTGCAGGAATGACTGATCAAGCGTTCAGCTCAACATGACAAAGACTCTCTTCACTGCAGAACAACGACTGCTAGTCTCTTTAATAGTGGAAATATTTCAAATCATTTTTCAATAAACAAGGGTTTTGTTTCCATAATATGTAATTGTACACTGGTCTAATTGTGTATTGTTTTAATTTTTGCTTGTTTGGGTATTCAGCTTAATTCAACCCATTACATATACAGTGTCAGTAAGGTCAGTATTTATAAAACATGCTAGTAACCTTGTGTTACATACTAATGATACGTTTTAAGATAACTTAAATTGATCAAACACTTGATCAATGATGCATTTAAGAAACTGTTCTCCTTTGTGAGATATCAAGTTTGGGCCAAAGAGGTCTGTTGCTGCGCTTATACGCTTATCCTATAGCGCCACCTGCTGAGCAATTTTTTAAAAATAATTTTTTTTAATGTTTTTTTTATTTTTTATTAGGATCACACCAGCCAAAACCCGAACAACCTGCCTGATCATGCATAAAAATGAATCTGAATAATTGGCCTTCTGTGGTTGATATCTGTAAAGTAGATCCTACTGAAGCCCATCAGGAGTGAAAACATTATAAGTCAGTTTATGCCTTTACTTGACGTGTAGTCGAATGGTGGCCCAAGATATTGAATGTTTCTTTCTTTACTTCTTGTTGCACTATTTAAGGACTTACTTTGAAATAAAATAACATTTGTATTGATACTTTGCCAATATTATGTCTGTAATTATGACCATAACGTAGCCTATTTTAACAAGTTTTTATTTTATTTTATTTTATTTTATTTTATTTTATTTTATTTTATTTTATTTATTTTATTTTATTTTATTTTATTTTATTTTATTATTTTATTTTATTTTATTTTATTTTATTTTATTTTATTTTATTTTATTTTTTCTTTTCTTTCCTTTCCTTTTTTCTTTTTTGTTCTTTTATTCTTTTTTGTTTTGTTTTCCTTTGTTTTCTCATTTTATTTTGTTTTATTATTTTGTTTTGTTTTCATTTTATTTTATTTTTTTTTACATTTTATTCTTATTTTATTAAAAAAAAAAATTTTTTTCTTCTTTTATTTTCTTTTTCTTTTTCTTTTTTCTTTTATTTTCTTTAAATTTTTCTTTTCTTTTCTTTTCTTTTCTTTTCTTTTCTTTTCTTTTCTTTTCTTTTCTTTTCTTATTCTATTCTATTCTATTCTATTCTATTCTATTCTATTCTATTCTATTCTGGAAAAAAAGTCAATCTGGCACCCAGCGGAAAGTAGGCGTGTTTGTTTACATTTCTTCCTGCGCCACGCGACTGTGCGTGATGACGTAAGCGACACGCAGCGCGCTCTGGCTCTCGGAAGAGAGAGAGGTGACAGGCTAGCTTTCAGAAAACCGGAATAAAGTGATGCAGAAAACGGTAAGACGGACATTTTTATTACATCGCGAGTGAGGCAGAAAACTGTACTAATATGTACGCGTCTTTTTCATGAACAACAATGTCTCTGTCGCCTGTTAACATCCATAAAGTCTCTTGATATGCTAACAGTATAGCAGGTTAGCCTGATCTCCAATGTAGAGGTGTGAATTTTGACAGTTCACGAGTTTAAAAGATCATAAAATAGTTTTCCTTCGAATACAAACATAGAACTTTTTTCAGGATTTTATTTAATCTTAATTTCATCTCTCCATGTGGAGGATTTTGACACCAGAAATAATGTCACTGTGTTTTTTGTAATCTTATACTTATAGTCCTCATTTACATCTCACCATATGACAAAAGAGTTCCTAACAAAAAATGTTGACATGGAAACCATAGTTACCGACAAAATTAAACAATATATTAATATTTGCTATATAACCAAGTGATATATTGGCACCAAAAATACAGAGTTTGGCTGGACAATGAAACTTATTCATTTTTCTTTCCTGACTGTCCACAATCATACGATTATTAGCATTTTGTAATTTGCAGGTAGCATTGCTGTTTAACCCTTCCAGAACAAACATGCTGTTTACGTATAGATGGTTTTGAGCAACACTAACCTGTCCTGCCTTCTTCTTAGAGCGTTTAACTTCTACACAACCATGGAGACTGATGCAAACAGCTTCCACGTGGAGTTCCCGGATTTTTCCTGCTCCCTCCTGAAGAAACTGAACCAGCAGCGGCAGAGAGGACAGCTGTGTGACCTCATCGTGTCCCTCGGCGGCCATCAGTTTCGTGCTCACCGCGCGGTTCTGGCCGCCAGCTCCCCGTACTTCTGCGATCAGGTGCTTCTGAAGAACAGCGCTCGCGTGGTGTTGCCGGACGTCATGCATCCGTGTGTTTTCGAGCAGCTTCTCTTGTCGTGTTACACCGGAGCGCTGTCTGTGCCGTCGGGAGAGGTGGTGGCCTTCCTCACGGCCGCTAGCTTCCTGCAGATGTGGCACGTGGTGGACAAATGCACTGAGCTTTTAGAAGTCGGGAATAAGAAAAACAGCAGCGTTGGGAATTTCAACCACGGATCATCTCCGAGAGGTGACGGTTATGCCACCGATAACGAAGACAACGTCCAGATCGCAGGTCAAGCGGAAGACCTAGTCGACGACGGCCTTTCGATTCCCGCTTTGGGAACAGGAGCGTTGGAAAGCGCCGGCTGCTCGTCTCCAGATGATCCGAGCAGCGAGAACGGGTCGGATGCAATGGAAAACCAGTGCTCGAGACCTGCCTATGTGCCGCCGAGCATTATGGGACACAGAAAGAAGGTGCACATAAAAGCAGAGAGGCAGAATCGAGAAGCGTGCCTGTTTGAACACACCGCGAACGATTCGGATGAGAGCGGTCACAATCCAAACGCAGTCGAGGATTGCTTTGATGAGAAATTAGTGGAGTGTTTGGATGGAGATCGCACTTACGAAGAGCCCTCAGACTTCTACGGATCCTCCATGGAGGGTTTTTCGCAAGCCGGAGACGAGCTCTCCAACCCTCCGTCCAAGGATGAACTGCAGCTTGAAGGAAGTGCAGATGTTTCTCAAGACGAGGCAGCGGTGGACGGTGGCCTGAAGGAGCAAACCTCTCACTCAGGGTTCGCCTCGGTGGTTTATAAGCTCTATCCGTGTCAGTGTGGCAAAAGTTTTACGCACAAAAGCCAGAGGGACCGCCACATGAGCATGCATCTGGGTCTGAGGCCGTTCGGGTGCGCCGTCTGCGGGAAAAGCTTCAAAATGAAGCATCACTTGGTGGGCCACATGAAGATCCACACGGGCATTAAACCCTACGAGTGCAGCCTGTGCTCGAAACGCTTCATGTGGAGAGACAGCTTCAACCGTCACACCTCCACCTGTGCAAGAGCCCAGCAGACCCGACGCGCCTCACAGATCTGCTAGTGGAGGAACGACTGAGGAACCTCGGTGTGGGAGCATCCTTAACCAGAATGCCAAATTAGCTGCTGTATACAGTAGGAAGTTGAGTATTTTTGGGCTTTTATTTTATACAAGAACCTCTGGGAGTTCGATTTAGTTCGTTTAGTCAGGTGTGCACTGCCGGTCAAAGGTTTGGAATAAATACGTTTTTGCAATGCTTTTAAAAGAAGTCTCTTCTTCTCACCACGGCTGCGTTTTGTTCAAAAATACGGTAAAACGGTTGAAATATCTGCACAGTTTTAAAGAACTGACGAATCTGTTTTAAAATGTAATGTATTCCTGTGATCAAAGCTGAATTTTCAGCATCATTACTCCAGTCTTCAGTGTCACATGATCCTCAAGTCAAGTCAGCATAATTTCTATAGAGCTTTATACAATAATGCATTATAATGCATTTCGGCTGTTGTTCGGCTGTAATTAGTTAATTTCATCTATAAAGCAGCTCTGTGAAAAATGATGTCATCGTCCAGCTAAGTTCAGTAAGTTCAATAATATTGTTGAATATTAAGAAATGAAGAAATGAGAAAACAAGATATGAAATCATTCTATTAAATATGCTGCTTTTCTGCTCAAGAAACATTTCTTATTATCAATGTTATTATCAAACATTTCTTAACCAATATTTTTGTGGAATTCGTGATGCACTACTATTTGTAGTAAGAAATTAATGCTTTTATTCAGCAAGGATGCATTAAATTGATCAAAAGTGACATTTATAATGTTACAAAAGATTTCAATTTTTAAAATAAATGCAAAAACTTTTAACTCAAGTCAAAGAATCTTTAAAAAAATGCATCACCGTTACCATAAAAGTATTAATCAGCAAAAACTTTTAATAAGAACCCTAATTAATAATTGAGCACCACTAATTGATAAGTATTATCAATTATTGGTGCTCAATTATTAATTAGGGTTCTTGTTAAAGAGCAGCAAATCATCATATTAGAATGATTTCTGAAGGATCATGTGACTCTGAAGACTGGAGTAAAGATGCTGAAAGTTCAGCTTTAACATGTATTTCATTAAAAAGAAGTTATTTTAAATTATAGTAAATTGAAAAATATGAGTGTTTCTACTGTATGTTTGATCAAATAAATGGAGCCTTGGTCAGCATAATAGACTTCTTTTGAAAACATACAAAAAATCTTAAATATTCCCAGCTTTTGGTCGCTAGTGTCCCTCAGAAAACCTATAGTCTTTCCTTATGGAATGATTTAAAGCAACATTAAATCAAAATGGACCCTTTTTACTTTCTTATTAATAGATGTTATTAAAGTGAAATTTCCTGTTGACTGAAATGCCATTCTAATGTCTCAGAACCGTGTGATTATTATATATCGGAAGGAATAAATATGACCATGTTCTACCACAGACACAAGAGCCTTGAATGCTGTCGTAATATTCAGGTTATATACGCCTCGCTAAGCGCTTTGGACTTGTGCTAAATTTTAACAAGGCGTTTATCTGGTGTAAATAGTAATATGAGTAATATGCAGCATTATGCTGGATTTCATTTGCTGTGGTTTGTGTTTTGGCATTAACTCTGTTGCTGATCTCTATAATTTCACTGCTCAGCTGTAGCTAGAGCGCTCCAAATAGGATTTCACCGAGAACAGCGGTTGTTTCAGATGATAATCCGCTCTAATCCATGTTATGCTCCAAAAGTCAACAGATTTATTAGGAGGATTTAGAAAAGGAAAAAGTCAAATAAAATCGTTCATAATGCTGCATAAATGGCATTGACATCTCCTTCTGCAAACAGTATTCTCGTGTGTGATGTTCATTTTAAGTCAAATGTTTTTTATAATGTGCCATAATTGTAAAATATTATAAACGTTTGTCTCTGTATGAGTGGATCTCACAAAAACACACGCCCAGGTCATATTTCATAAAACAAAAAAAAGTTCTATTTTGCATAAAATAATTATGCAACATTTTCCCTTCCAATTCCTTTAGATGTTTTACGCTTTAAGTTGTTGGGAATTCTCAGTATTCTAAATGGGAATTCTCATTATATTCTCATTACTGTAATACAGGTTCATCTTTTTCAACGGTAGTAATTGTCTTTATGCAAAATAGAACTTTTTTTTTATCGTTTTGCTATTAATTATTTATTTCTTTTGGGGGTGAAGTATGATCAGGACATGATCTTTTAAAAATGCATCTGTATTTACAGTATACTGAAGTGGATTTAAGAGTGAAAAATCAAATACAGCCACTTGTAAATATCAGATATCAGTGAAATCAAACTGAGAACACATCTTTATTGTTTCACTACACACACACACACAAAAAAAAACATTTCATGCAACATCAAAAGAGCACAAAAAGCAAACAATAAAAAAGTGAGAACTTTTGAAAGGGCTGTAAACGGTTGGGTGTTTTCTTGTATTGTTTTAATAATCTAATGTACAGAACGTGCCATGAATGGATGGCTGGATGTCTGGTTTTCAGTAGTTTGGTATTACGGTCTGTTTGTGATTGAACTGTTACACCAATACCTCAGATGCTGTGGTATTTCGTAGTTTTAACACACAAATGAGCATGGATTAGAGCAAAACGTAAGCTCATTTAATTATAGTTTTAGATCTAATAAATAGGGCTTTTCTTAGATTATTGAATTATACCTGGAAGTGTTATATGATGGTATAACACTCTTAAGAACATTTCAAACAGTCTTTTTGGCAATTGTCATTTGATTTTGTTCATTTGCAGTATGTAAATAGTGTTTGAATTGTTTTTTTTTTATTATGAATGTGCAAATTTCTATATGCCTCAAACAGAACAAACAAGTGACAATCATACAGGCAGAAACAGAACATGTAAAGGTTTTTGCCTCGCAGATGAAAATATGGCCATCATACAGAATTAAATAATCAGTAACGTTAGGATCATCTTTTATTGTTGTTAAAGTCAGTCAAGACAGGACACATTTGTGGAAAAGAAAATTCAACCGATCTTTTATTGACAGAATTATATGGCTAATTATGTAATCTGGTAAAAATGTATATGATTATATGTTGGTTTGTTTGAGTTATTAATTGGAAACGGTTATATAAAAATATATATTCTCCAGTGACCAAATTTTCGTAATCATTTGGCAAGGCTTTATGATGTTGGATGGATCACTACCTCAACAGGATTGTCATAATAATCTGTAATAATCAGAAAAGGTTTATAATCCGGGCGGCTTCATTTCCCACTTACGCTTCTGTTGTGTTTTCTTCTTATAGAAGAACTTTGTGAAACTTTGTGAGATTTGTACAAAAATGTGTTTAGCAATAAATGTTTTATTTGTACTGGAAATCCTGTTTTGTTGCACAAAGAGCTATTGTGTCCACAATTATTATTCATTATGTATTTGAGTTGCAATGCTTTTTAATTTCAGGTGTCGGACAGTAGATGGCAGTCTCAACTCATGCAAACAGATTACTATTCAACTATTAAGATCATTTACATTTACTTTTCCTGTGCCATGTTTATATATATATATATATATATATATATATATATATATATACAGTGCAATGCATAAGTGAATACACCCATGCTAAAGTTGACTAAAAAGAGGAATAAAAAATCATATTTTGGAAATTGAACTTAATGCCTTAATTTAAAAAATTAGGAAAAATCCAACCTTTAAGGACACCAATTTTCTTTGTGAATGAATAATGTATCGTAAATAAATAAATGTTCTTCCTTAAAATACAGGGTGCATAAGTCTGGACACCCCTATGTTAAATTCCCATAGAGGCAGGCAGATTTTTATTTTTAAGTATTTAAAAAAAATTTTTTTTAGGATACTATGCATCCTGATAAAGTTCCCTTGGCCTTTGGAATTAAAATAGCCCCACATCATCACATAGCCTTCACCATACCTAGAGATTGGCATGGGGTACTTTCCATAAGATCATCTCTCAATGCAAATCAAAGCAGCTATTAGGCTAACTGAAATAAAACCATGCCAATCTCTAGGTATGGTGAAGGCTATGTGATGATGTGGGGCTATTTTAATTCCAAAGGCCAAGGGAACTTTATCAGGATGCATAGTATCCTAAAAAAAAATTAAAAAAAATACTTAAAAATAAAAATCTGCCTGCCTCTATGGGAATTTAACATAGGGGTGTACTCACTTATGCACCATGTATTTTAAGGAAGAACATTTATTTATTTACGATACATTATTCATTCACAAAGAAAATTGGTGTCCTTAAAGGTTGGATTTTTCCAAATTTTTTAAATTAAGGCATTAAGTTCAATTTCCAAAATATGATTTTTTATTCCTCTTTTTAGTCAACTTTAGCATGGGTGTATTCACTTATGCATTGCACTGTATATATATATATATATATATATATATATATATATATATATATATATATATATATATATATATTTATATATATATGCACACATATATTATAATGGAAAAAAGTATAAAGGAAAAATTAAATCACATAAACACACACACAAACACGCATATATACGCATTATATTATTATAATGTAAAAACTACTAAGGAAAGAATAAATCACATCGATACTTCACAAACACAGAATGACTTTACTTCACTTTAAAGAATGCCTGTAAAGTTAAATTAAATAGCATCATAAAAATGTACACATTTTTATTTGTGAGCTTGTGATTTAGTTAAGATTATAACAAGACTGATTAAATGTTAGAGTGTTAAATTACAAGACATCAGGAGACAGAGGAAGACATCACTACTGTTCAGATGCACCTGCGCGTCCACTTCAAATTCACACAGACCCGGTGCTTCAACGCGATTGGCTAGCGCTTCGTAGGGGGCGGGGTTGTATCTTGTTTAACGCGTGTGATTGGGCAGTTGACCTGTCGATTAGATCAAAGGAACCTACCTGACACTTCCTGCCCATGAATGTTTCGCTTGTTTTGGCAGTGTGATATTTGTGTATCTCTGCCATGTTTGTGTACATCTGTCGCAAGTGTATTTACATTTTTAAACGCATAACATCGTCTTGACGCTCTGGAATATTAACCATACGCACTATATCGGATTATATGCGCAGCTGAGCCCGTTTAATGGATGACTGGAGGCAGAACGTGATTGTTTCTTCTCATTGATCCAGGATCATACAGTAGCCTACAGATATATAAGGTAGGCGAAGCAAATTTTCATTTGATTAATTGTATGGATGGGTCGATGGAGTATTGATTAGGAACCGTCTGTGCACGTCATTCATTAAGACGGGTTAGTAAAGGTGAAAGGTTACAGCCCTGTGCGCGTCACCGCGGTGTTTGTACATGTTGCAAGTTGCGCGTATGATCAGGCGCGCGCGCATGAGCCTCAAAATCATAGTTAAACCCATCAGCTCAATTCTGTCATTTGTAATCTACATGTTGTTTGTTAATATCCCTGAAAGCAGTTATAATAATGACATATTTTGCTTGGCAATATGTGTTTTGTATCATTTGTAATGTCATATAGTGTGTATTTGCGTGGCTGAGATTGTAATATCTCTGAAAGTAGGCTATAAATGCACTGTTTTAACTTATGGTATTTCTTTAAGATGATATTGTATTGCTTTCTGTATTTTAAATGTTTGGAGATGAAGGTAAAATAGGCTATCCATTTTTTTTTTTTTTTTTTTTTTTATTAAGTTATTTTACATGCAATGCTACGCGAGTTTATTAATGAGCTTTCACATAGGCTATAGCGTCGTATTGCTGATATTGATTATGATTATGTTTCCCACATGCTTTATATATCTGGTTGTTCTGTTCAACAGTTCCTACATTATTTTTGTGTGTGCAAGATTGAGGTAATTTCAGTAGGCTATCAAATAAGCGTTTTGTTGTTGAAAAAGGCATTGTTTTCCCAGATGCTGAGATGCAGTGTCTGTTATACTGCTTGCTATACAATTCACACACTTGCAGTGCAGGCAATGTGAGATGTGTGTAATTGATCAGGACGAAACTTGGAGTAAGTGAGAAGGAATCCAGCAGATCTGATGGCTGAGAGCCAGAGCATTCCTCGGGCCAGGAACCGGTGTAGTATTCAGTGTTTGAGCCGAGTATCTGATGTGTTGTGCTGCTGCTGGCCCTTACACTCATGAGTGCGGGTTTAGGTGACCAGGGCAAACGTGAACAACCTTGCCAACATGAGCAGATGTCATGAATTTTAGTTTCTTCTGGAAAGGTTCAAAGTCGTACACCTAAAAAGGAAAGCGTTGTCACTGTTTAGTGTTTACTCACCCTCATGGACATCCAAACCTGTTTATCTTTGAAACGCAGACAAAGCGTTAGTGTTTTAAAGTATAGAACTTTGTGTTTTCTTTTTGTCTGTGTACTGATTTTATGTATGTATATAGCTAAGACTTCATATGCAAAAACTTCTAAGTTCATCTGACATTTTTCTTTTAAATAAGCATTTTTATCAGGCGGTTCAGTTATTTCACTTTAATGAACAGTTTATTAGTCAGTTATTATTAAAATGCCTTATTTTCAAAAATGTCACTGATAAGGGTAAAATTAAAAACATAAAAATGCTAATTTACAGAAAAATGTCATAAAAAAATATATAGGCTATATACATGCATACATACTATGACATTTGGTCGAAATAACAAACAAATAAAATATGCCATGTTTTTAGTCCTTGAATAATGCAAAGAAAACAAGTTCATATTTATTTTTAAACAACACAATAATGTTTAGGAAATCAGTATTTGGTGGAATAATTCTTATTTCCACGAATCACAGCTTTCACGTGTCTTATCCTCTCTAGTCTCATTGCTTTGGGAGACTTTATGTCTCTCCTGCCACACAGATTGAATCAGCTCGGCTCTGTCTTGTGGCCATCCGTCTCCGTCTTCCTCTTGATCACATTCACAAGGTTTTCCGAGGCCTGGAGATCGGGCTGGTCATGCCAGGCTCTGGATCTGGTGGTCCTCCTGTCTGAGTGGCATAGAGCAAACAAACACTCCTCAGATTTGGGGAACATTGTCAGAACAGAAGGACGCAAGGGTCACCTTGTTTACGGCTTGAGTCACGCATTGATAAAGACGGATCAGCCTGATTCATGTTCTTCTCTGATGAGCTTTGCTCATGTAAGGGTTAGACTGAGGCCTACAACACACAGTTCTTCACTAAAGCTGGAGTCGGGCAGATCAGACTCATGACTCAAGACACGTACAAGGACATCCTCTGACAATCCAACTGTTTGTAGCAATATATGCCTCTGTTTTGCTTATGCACGTATGCTTGTGAAAGTGAAACTGATGACATTTCATACGTCTGTTTGCTTGCTTGTTTGTAATCTTAAACGGTTTATCAATATCAATAGGATATTAAACGAACGCAATGCAAGTGTCAGTGATTTGACAGCTCCAGGTGTTTCTCATTGTGTGCTGTTATGTCAGAGCCACATATCTTGAGATGCACATGAGAGTTGTGTGTGTGTGTGTGTTTGTGTGTGTGTGTGTAGAGTTACAGTAGTTCAGCGGGGGGGAAACGAGGACGTCCGCCCCCGCCCCCCCGCAGCTGTCTGGACATCTGACATTACACAACACGCAACTTCTCCACGAGCAGGTCATGTTCAGAAGACTGTATTTATATCTCCCACACACACACACACACACTCTCAAACATCTGCATTCACTCCAGCGAGCGTCATTGACCGATATATCACCAACATTTTAGTTTAGCTGAATGAATACTATATTCATGTACCAAGGTATTAAAATGGTACTTCCATGATGCATGTCATAAAAAATTATGTTAATGTATTATTGTACATGTCCAAACATTTTTAGGATGTTTAAATATGTACACTATCCTATTGCGGTGAGGGAGTTTTCTTTAAAGATTACTTTTATTCTCCAAGGATGCATTCAATTGATCAAGAGACAAATACCTTTACAATGTTACAAAAGATAAATAAATGCTGTTCTTTTGAACTTTTTCATCAAAGAATCCTGACAAAAATGCAGTTTCAACAAAAATATAATGCAGCACAACTGTTTTCAACTTTGATAATAATAATAAATGTTTCCTGTGCAGCAAATCATCATATTAGAATGATTTCTGAAGGATCATGTGACACTGAAAACTGGAGTAATGATGCTGAAAATGCAGCTTTGATCACAGGAATAAATTGGATTTTACAATATTTCATAAATATTACTGTTTTATATTTTTGATCATAAATCGAAAGGGAGGCCTTTTTTGAGCATATGAGACTTATTTCAAAAACATAAACTTACAGACCCCAAACTTGGAGTATGGCTGAAAATGTAAATGATTTGCATTTTACAGAACAAGCTTGACTCAGAAGTGTAGTTTTAATAAGTAAACATTCGTCTGTAAAACAGCTTTGAACTTGAGGAGGAAGTGTAAGTGTGTTAATAATATTTGCTCTGTATAGATTCCCGTCCCTGAAATCCAGTCTGACCATCTTCTGCTTATACAAACCACAAACCTTCTGAATAAACAGTCGTTCAGTGATGAGGGTGTATTAGTATGACAGTTTTGAGGAATCATGACTCATGTTCATGTTCATTATATTAAACTAACAACTTCAGGCAGTTTCAGTGGCCATAATTATACAGTATGCAGTAATAAGAGGCCTAATATACAAGACTCCTCCAGTCTGCATCCAGGACCATTAACACATGCTGTCTAATTAATGCTTTAAAAGACAGTGGCTTAACATCACATGCATAATGTAACGAGTGATTCAGAGATCAGTGATCAAGAACTGCGTTATCTTACAGCTTCCTGTGAAAGCGACGAGTTATGCTGACTTTGAACCAGTAGAGCAGGCTCGTTTACAAGAACTTGATTAATTAAAGATAATGTACTGAAGCTCTTGCCTGAAGATCTGGTATTGTGTACAGTGAGAAGAGAAGTCATGGACGTCTCTATCCGAGTTCTGTTTTAATGATAGATTGATATCAGCCTGGGGTTATAATTGTGACCGGACCGGTTGACAGAGTAGTTTTCTAAATGAATGCTATAAATTACTGGATTGAATTCAAATGTATTTTTAGAATTTTGAGTAAAAAAAAACAAACAAAAAAAACGAACGATTTAAATAAATAATTATATAGTTTGTATCTGAATAATATAGGCTACATTAAATATAAACAATTATAAGTAATATAATTGACTGTTATAAATGACAATATATGTGTATGTGTATAAACGTATTATATAAAATAATATCATAAAATATATTTTGAAGAATATTGGTTTTGAAGAGTTTTGGTCTGTCAATATACAGTGGTATGAAAAAGTGTTTGCTATAATATATAAAACTGTGCAGAAGTCTTAGGCATGTTAAGAATGCTTTCAAAAATAAAATCAGAAATTGAATTTATTTATGATTTAACTTCTATTAACTAATTCAAATCAATATATGGTGTAACGACCCTTTGCGTTTAAAACGGCTGTTGTCCAGGTACACTTTCGCATAGTTTCTATTAACATGCTTAAGACTTTTGCACAGTATATATATCAGTGTTCAGTTCTCTACATATCAGTATTTGTTTTAGCCATTTAATAAGAGAGATCGGTGGAGCAGTAGGTTTAACCGGTTTGACTGTGTGTCTCTCTGTTCAATTGATATTTGTGTGTGTATTTTTTGCTCTTTGCTCCGCTGTGCTCTTGTTTTGACGCCGGCCTATTTTTAGGTGTTGCAGACGTCAGCTCAAAGGGGAGCCGGTTTAAATGAAGTTCTCACCATCTGAGCCACGCTGCTTTATAAAATACACAGCATCTGTTATCAAAGCGCAGATCGAAGTGTGTGAAATATTAGATTCTGACTCAATCATCTCTATTTGTGTAGGAGCGAGCATGTGTTGGGGTGAAGATATTCGAGACGTGACCACCTGGTCATTTCTGTTATAAAAGCGGCTCTGTTGCTGCCTGTCATCAATATGACCCTGTTTTTATCATGCTAGAAGTCATTTTAAATGATGGCAGCACTGTACAATAGCCTACTTATTTTTTTATATTAAATCAAATTAATGGAATTATACACTTTGCAAATGAAAATGAAAAAAAGTTAATATATTTATTTGGAATTTGATGGACAGACACCAAAAGTTCATGTCGTTCAAAGCAAATAAGTATGTGTAACATTAGAGCAATCACGGTATGTTTTTTACACGTGAGTTGAAAATAAAAGATCACTTTAATAAAACTGTATATGTTTATGTATATACAATAACGCTTAAAAGTTTGTGGTTTTTGAAAGAAGTCTCTTCTGCTCACCAAGCCTGCATGTATTTGATCAAACAGCATTACTGTGAAAAAATTATTACAATTTAAAATAATTGTTTTCTATGTGAATATATGTTAAAATTGTTCTATTATGCTGATTTGCTGCTTAGGAAACATTTCTGATTATTATCAATGTTGAAAACATGTTGTGCTGCTATACATTTTTGTGGAAACCATTTTTTTCAGGATTGTTTGATGAATGGACAGTTCAAAAGAAGAGCATTTATTTTAAATGGAAATCTTTTGTCACATTGTAAATTACTTTCTGTCACTTATAATCAATTTAATGCCTTTTTGCTGATTAAAAGTATTAATTTCTTTTTTTTTTTAAAAAGTACTGACCCCAAACTTTTGAAAATTTTGTGTACTTCTAAATCTATAAATGTATAGTTCAGACTCTATAAAGTCTGAATCAGTTTCAGAGCCTTTGTAAACTAGACGATATATGATGCATCAATTGAATTTTATATTATTGTGCAACTAAACAACCAAGCTTTTCATTGCCTGCAAGAACAGCCCTTAAGTTCTTCCTCGCACCAGCTTGTTTGGAACATGTCCTGATTTGTATTTTCATATTACTCCAGGTTTTTCATCACTCAGTGTGAAAGAAGTTAGGCAGTCCCACCCATTGAGTGTCAGAATTCTCTTTCTCTTTTCTTCACATCACTGTTCTCCTCTTTTCCCCACTAGCTCCTTTGAGGGTTGATGTGGCGTGTTGAATGACACTCGATCCATTCGAGATGCTGAGTGTGCTTGCGGGCTGCAGTGATGTCATGTATTGAATCTCAGATAAGCTCTGGAGCATCTGAGGGCAAGTCCACCGCTGGAATCCGACTCCCTCATTACTCCACACATTTAATACGCTTAGGGGAATTTTTTCTGATATTCGCAGCTAAACACCTGGTCCTTAACTATCTGATTGGTTGCGATAAGATTTTTGGTGGTACCTATTGCTTAATCAGCAGTCAGAATGACCAGAGATGCTTATCCCTATCGAATGATGCATATTGGATGTATGTACATGCTGGGCAGACATACATGCGTGCATTCTGCAGTGTTATTTTAGTGTTATTTACAGTATATGCAATTAAAGTATTCATGCGTTTTGCTATTGTTTGCTATTTTTAATAAGCTTAAATTTATTTATTTATTTAAATAATTTACCGAATTAGTGGCACTTTGTGGGCGGCAATTGCTTGAATGGTGGGTTCATTATTATTTTTAATGAAAAACACAAATAGAAAAACAAAACTAACCCTTTGTGGGTTCCCTATTAGCATTGGGTTTAAGTTCAAAATATTGCCAAATAGGTGCTTTTATATTTAGCTATGAAACCAAATCTTCTGCCTTCTACTTGTCAGTCAGTCAGCTCTCCTCATTCTCATCACGTAATAAATGAAATCAGTCCTGCTGCTGATCTGTGCTGCGACTCTCGTTCGGCTTTGACCTGAGCAGACACAAGTTAATAACTTTAATGTACTTGAAGTGTGCACCAAGCACTAGGAAAATGCAAGTGTCGGATCGGGACTTTTATATCGGCAGATACACACTATTCAATGGCTCTGATCGGATTGGGGGCACAAAAAACCTGATCGGGACATCCCTAGAATGAATGATTCAATGGGCCCTATAATACACCTGGAGCAATGCAGCACCGGCCGCGACGCAAGTGTGTTTTGCTAGTTTCAGCCCGACGCAGTTATCATTTTCACGTCCTGCGCCACGTTGTTTAAATAGCAAATGCATTTGCGCCTATTTTTGCGCACATGGGCGTGCTGGTCTGAAAACAAGGTGTGTTCTGGCGCATTGTTGGCGTGTTGTTATTTTGAGGCAACAGAAATAGACTGAGCCATTGACCAACTGAAACCTGGTCTAAAGTCAATGGCGCAGTATTTTTTTTGTTATTTAAAGAGCGTGTTAGTAATGAACAGTTTTTCTGCTTGCAAATTCCGTCATGTACATAGCGAATCTACCATGGCGCGAGCGCAACTGGCTTTTAAAGGGAATGGGAGATGAGACTCTGGTTGGTTTATTTCAGGTTACGCCCAAAACACACCCATTATTTATTAAGAGAATAGGGACAACACTTTTAGACCATGCACCTGGTGCGCACCGACCATGCACTTTCCCGTTGTTAAACTAGCAAAAGTGGATTCGGACACGCAATAAGTGCACTTGCACCCTGCGCTTTAGACCATGCGCTTAGATCGCTAAAATAGGGCCCTATGAAAAGACTTCACTTGCTTCATTACTGGATGAATCAGCGTTTTTGAACAAATCTCTTGATTGAATGAATGATTCAGCGTTTTTGAACAAGTCTCTTGATTGAATGAATGATTCAATGACAAATGCATTTTTAACAACTACTTGTCGCCACCTACTGGTGTAACAATGTTTATACAATCTTTATTTCAAGCCTCAAGTTACTTTCAAAAGGTGATTTGCTCTATTTTGATTGCTACCGTAGACAGAGCCAAATCATTGTTATTTTGGAATAAGTTTGCGTGAGTGTTTTAATCGAGATCTCCATCTTTTAATGATTAATCATGCAGCTAGTGTAAAAAGTGGGATAATGTTCAGTCAGGTAGTGATTATCTCAAAATAAACCACTTGAGCGTGCTACAAAACAGCTCTGCTCCATGTGAGGCCCTGATCACCCTTTCAGGTTTTTGATAATGACCACCTGATTGCACATTTTCCCTGACATATAATTTGAGGGAGACTACTGTGAAACTTTCTCCAAGTATGACATCCAGGGTGAAGTATCCCTGCTTTCAGTGCACCCTAACTGTGTTCAGGGTTCAGTTTCCACAGGCAACCGTCAAAACCCATTCAGAAACTCGCAACAGCAGATTCCAAGTGGTTTGCTGTTGCCATGACGACGGTCCCTTAGAGCCCAAGATTGTGGAAGGGATGAGAAACGAAAGGTCTGTTGCCAAGTATGATCCCTGGGATGAACAATCCAAACATCAGTTCTGCAAGAGCTGCTGTATAAATCACCACTGAGGATAGATGCGTTTTGCTGATGTCCCTGGGCCTGCGTCCTGTCAAAGTGCGATTGCTGTCCTAATCCTCTTAGTGTTCAATAGGGTGGTTAGTACTTGGCTGTTAAATGACTAGTGATTGACCAGTATATCAGTATTTGGTCATTCAGCATCAGCTGATAATCCTGCCTGCTTAACTCAAAACAAAAGTGTTTTACCCCATTGTGTCAATACTGATGTATAAATTATATATATATATATATATATATATATATATATATATATATATATATATATATATATATATATATATATATATATATAATGTATATGTATGTGTATATATATATATATATATATATATATATATATATATATATATATATATATATATATATATATATTAGGGGTGTAACGATATATTGTGGTACGCTTTATCGCGATGCAAAAATGTCACGATATGTATCGTAGAGTTATGACGATATTATTTTTATTTAATTTTTTTACGTTTTGACGTCCGTTTTATCCTATTGGTTGAGCTACCGCACCCGCGTCATACGTCACGCTTGCATTCAGGCTCAAATGAAGAATCGCTTGAACTGTGAGCAGTAGCAGGGCAAAATGAGTTTGACTTCGTCTGAAATTTAAATTGAAATAGAAGATGCTCCGTCCACTTACAAGTCTGACGTCTGGCAGCATTTTGGTTTTCCAGTTACTCGACAGGAGGACGGTAAAAAAACAGACAAAACACGAACTGTGTGTAAATACTGTAAACAAACACTGTTATACACGACGTCGAACACTACAAATATGATGTGTCATTTAAAACGGTACCACAAAGAGAAACTCCTGCAACCGGGTGCGAAAAAGAGAGTGAAAGAAGGCCAAATATCTTTAGAACGTAGTTTTGCTTCAACATGGTCTCAGTCAAGTGCAAAAGCTCAAGAAATAACCAGGTGCATCGGAGTTTTTATCGCAAAAGACATGAGGCCATTCTCGGTCGTCGAAAATGTTGGATTTTGCGAATTGGTGAGGGTACTGGAGCCCAGGTATCATATTCCGTCACGCCCGCACTTCAGTCAGGAGGTAATTCCAGCCCTGTACAACGAAGTTAAAGCAAATGTGACGGATGTTTTGAAAAATGCTGAGAGTGTGGCGATAACAACTGACGGATGGACTTCGCGGGCTGTTCAGAGTTACATCACAGTCACAGCGCATGTTATTACCACAGAGTGGGAAATGAAAAGTTTTGTGCTTCAGACTCGCCCGCTTTTCGAGTCGCACACTGGTACAAACATAGCTGATGTCTTAAAAGCAACCATACAAGAGTGGGAGCTTGAAAGATCTGCTCATAGCATTGCTGTCGTTACAGACAACGCACGCAACATGGTTGTGGCAGTGAGGGAAGCAGGGATGTCACCGCATATTAAGTGTTTTGCACACACTTTGAATCTTGCTTCGCAAGCAGGATTGAATGTTCCCCGCGTCAGTCGCTTGCTGGGTCGCGTGAGGAAAGTCGTGGCTTTCTTTCACCGCAGTACCACAGCAACAGCTGTGCTCGCGGCAAAGCAAAATATGCTTGTGATCGCATCACACAAGCTTATCATGGATGTTGTTACACGCTGGAACAGTTCAATGGAGATGCTGGAACGCTATCTCGAGCAACAAGCTGCGATAACGGCAGCCCTCTTGAGCACTGAGGTGCGCAAAAATGCACGTCAACTCGATACTATGGATAGCGCTGACATCAGTGACGCCGAAGAAATCGTAAACCTTCTTAAACCGCTAAAAAAAGCCACCACTGTCCTGTCTGATGAAAAGAGCCCCACGCTGTCACTCATATTGCCCTTGAAAGCCATGATCGAACAGAGCATGACACCGGACGAGAAAGACTCCACAACTATTGCTAACATGAAGACAGCCATCCTGCAAAACCTCTCAAGCAGATTCACAGAGGAACAGGATTATCTACTAGAGGGTACTGCCTTGGACCCCAGATTTCGGTCATTGCCCCACTTACTCCCTGAACAACGTGAAGAGGTTTTCCACCGGTTGAAGAACAAATCAAACCAGTTACAGCAGGTATGTCTGCATTACAAATTGTCTGAGAATCTGTGTATTTGCACTTGTGTGTGTTTGTCACTCTAATTGCATGTTTGTGTAACCAACTTTGTGCACACCTTTTGTGTATGTACTTGAAACTACACTTACTTACTAGTATACCTTAATTATTTTATTTATTTTATTTTATTTTATTTTATTTTAAGGCTGTCACTAGGAAGCAAACGAAGGAGGGAGGTGCCAGTGATGGATATCCCACTGATGCAGCAGATCTAAGAGATGCAGCACACAGAGTTGAGCCAGAACAGCCACCTAGTAAAAAGACAGCACTGGAAGAGCTCTTTGGTGCAACTTTTTCTGAACCACCAGTCACCCAGTCCAAAAGTAGGATAGAAGTAGAGATTGACATGTACAAAAAGGACACTTCTATTCCCCTCACCAGCTGTCCACTGAAATGGTGGAAAGAAAATGCTCAAATGTACCCACTTCTTTCACCTCTTGCAAAGGCTTACCTCACAGTTCCAGCAACTTCTGTTCCTAGTGAACGTATTTTTTTGACAGCAGGGGATATTGTAAATGCGCAAAGATCCCAGCTACTGCCAGAAAATGTAGATATGCTGGTTTTCTTGCAAAAAAACCTGTAAGTAACCTAAAAAAAACCCAAAGCTGTTTGTGTTGAAATTACTTAAACAGGACACTACTTGATGTGTTTTTTGTTGCACTTTTACTGCTTAAAGAAGTTCTCTCTTGGGCTATCCTAATTTTAATTTCATGATACAATTCAGTTTTATTGGTCAGTGACACCTAGTAGTCATTGTTAATTTATTTACGTACAGAAGGTTAAACTAAATCTTGATTTATATTGAAGTATTGTATATTCTTTAAGTTGCATGTATAACAAGACAGTTATTGAACACTGTTAATGTTAAATAAATCTGTTATTTGATTTTCAGTTGAATTTTTTAATTTTGTTCAAAATATCGTGATGCATATTGTATCGTGAACCCAGTATCGTGATACGTATCGAATCGTGAGCTGAGTGTATCGTTACACCCCAAATATATATGCATACATACATACATACATATACATATATGAGAAATATTTGGAACTATTTTGGCCACGGGCCACAACTTAAAAGATGTTTAGCAATAATAGTATCTATTTTAAAGGAGACCTATTATGCTCCTTTTTACAAGATGTAATAGAAGTATCAGGTGACCCCAGAATGTGTCTGAAGTTTCAGCTCAAAATACCCCACATATCATTTATTATATCATGTTGCCGATTGCCGATTTTTGAGTTAAAGCAAAAAAAAGCTGTTTTCGTGCATTTATCTTTAAATGCAAATGAGCTGCTGCTCCCCTATCCAGAAGAGGGCGGAGCCTACAGCTTGTGCCTCCAATACTCTGCAAAAACTAACAAAACATCAATTTGGTTTGGATTTTCATCTCTATCGCGGCCACGCTCACATGACATTGCAGTTCTCCATCATCATGAAAGTTATTATTTGTATGCTTTTTAAAGCCATATCAGTCGGTTATGTCTGTGATCATAAACAGCAAGTAAAGAAATCGCACGTGTATATTAGATCTGAGTATTAAAGTGAAAGCAGTGTAATATACAGTACCTACTGTGGTTAAAGGCCCACTGAAGTGCTTTGGAATGCGCAGCTTTGTATGATGCGTTGACGTAATTTCCACTGAAACAGGAAGCTAAGGCGGGACATATTGAATGGCTCCTCCCCCTTTTCAAATAGCCAATAGTGTTTAGTTTACCTCAAAGACTGCAAGATGTACTTGACAGAATCATGGAAGCGAATCCAAGCACTGATGATGCGTTGGATTCAATAGTAGACCGATGATGAGGATGACAATGAACCAACCGTCTTTGGAGTCAGACTGTATCAGTTTGAGCCAAGTAACGTTACGGGGCGGGACTCTAGATAACATTTGATTGGACAGAAGATCTGATGAGAAACTGAAGTCCGCGGTGAAGTCATAAAAATCTGTGATCTATTTTAGAGGAAGTGAGAGGCTGTAAGTTCTGCATGCTTATATCTCCTAAATGCAAATTTTGTCATTGTTTTGGAACAGACCAGCTTATTCATAACTTTAAGGCTAAGGCTATTTCAGGGGGCCTTTAATATGAATCGAACAACAAAAGAAAATCAAAAAATCACTCGCTGCTCTTGACTGTGTAAGCCCGACTAAAGGTCCAATGGTGGTTTCCAATAATACGGGTGAAGGTCTTTGCACGTTACTGTCTTTCCTTTTACGCAACACAAGAAGATTAAATACATTTTCTCATATGTATTACCTCGTTATTTCATCTGACTCCATAAATGAAAAAGGTAATAATGATATCTAATCATCATTAAAAGGTAGAGAATGTTTGATTATTCTTTTTAACTCTTTAATTATATTTTAACCGCTCAGATTAGGAAACTATGTCGCTTTTGAGGTCCTCACAAAAACAGAGGTAATTGGCTATATACCTGAGACGGACGCATTCACGCTTGCACAATCAGAGATACTTTTGTATAGCCCCCATGGTTTTTGCATACACTTGAATTTAAAGTAACGTTTACTTCAGTAGAGGTATGGGCACTACTGCAGATACAAGTTGACCAACTTTTCTTCTCTTATAATAGCTTTGGATTGGCCATGCTGTGATTTCTCATGTACACTTATCTAAAGTAACATTAAATTAAAACAGAGGTAAGACACACCCAAATTCAGGTTGGTCAAACAGCATTTGCTGCCCTAAACGGAAATTCCCTTCTTGTCTTTGCAAAACCAAGTACACTTGAATTAGAGCCAAATATTAGTCATCACTAATCTGACGCAGATTTGAGGTAACATACGAGTCCGTTTAATCTACTTGGGAAAACTATTTCAGAGCAAGTCAGAATAAAATCAAATGTAACAATTTATTATGTCAGGTAAATGTAGCCTATCATACCAATTTCATAATCAGTTCAAAGATAATAAATACAAAACATCAAATGCTCTGGAATAAAGAGAAAAGATGCAAACCTGACATTAGAAAATACATGATGCTGAGAGTCTTGGCCACTCTCTGCATCACGGGCTAATCTGAGTTACAAATCGCCCCGAGCCTTCATCAGCATGTCCCTAAATACTCAGACCAAGGCAGAAACCTCTTTTCAAATGTAAACAAGAATTCACAGTGGGAATTTGCATTAATCACCGTCCCAGACTTACTAGGAACAGAAGTTGATTTACATGGGGGCACACCCACAGCAGTTAACAAGATATCTTTAAACTCTTAAATACCTTATTACCTTTTAGTTTACTACTTTGGGGATGAGACCTTTGTACCAGTCGCACTGAGACATTTCAAATGATACCAAACATGTATAATACTGTATGATAATTGTTCATATTAAACCATATAGATTTTTGGGTGAATTCAGGTAGGGATGGGTGAAGGGAATGATGTGTAAATTGGGAGGTGATCAACTCAAGTGTGATTGTGTCTCGAATGGTGATGGTAATATAGCAAGAGAGTTGAAATTAGGGCTGTATGATAATGGTTAAACTGATAATCACAATTATTTTGCTCAAAATTATAATCGCGATAATTAATCACGATTATACCATGGTCTGGGTGAATACTCGATTCTGATTGGCTGCAGGGTGTCCATTAAAAAGTGATAATGTACACCTGGTCAATTTGCCTGATGACAGTTCTAAATGATTGCGCTGGCTCAAACTCACTGATCAACTGCTGCGGTCGGGTCGCTGTGGCCACGTTGCTTGGCAACGCCTGTATACGGGAGATATTAAATAGTGCGCTCGACTTAATAAATAAAAACCCTCACGATTTTTACTCTAAAACACATTAAAGTATTATTAATTGATTAAATATTTCTTTCTTTCGTAAGTGCCCATGGTATAAGCGGGTTAATGCCCTTCGAGGTGTCCATTGTCAGGTATTAATGGACTTCGGCAGAGGGTTAGGGTTAGGGTTAGGGTTAGGGGTAGGGGTAGGGGTAGGGGTAGGGGTAGTGGTTAGGGTTAACTGTGGTTAGGGTTAACCTCCGCTGCGCGTCGGACAGTTCACGCCTCGCCATCGTCCAGTAATACCTGATAATGGACACCTCGTCGGGCATTAACCCTTACTTATTCTCATTTGAGAAACTACAGAGAAAGAGAAGAGACAGTTAACGGTTTATATATATATATATATATATATATATATATATATATATATATATATATATATATATATATATATATATATATATATATATATATAATAAAAATATATAAATATATATATATATATATACAGTGAGGAAAATAAGTATTTGAACACCCTGCTATTTTGCAAGTTCTCCCACTTAGAAATCATGGAGGGGTCTGAAATTGTCATCGTAGGTGCATGTCGACTGTGAGAGACATAGTCTAAAAAAAATAATCCAGAAATCACAATGTATGATTTTTTTAACTATTTATTTGTATGATACAGCTGCAAATAAGTATTTGAACACCTGAGAAAATCAATGTTAATATTTGGTACAGTAGCCTTTGTTTGCAATTACAGAGGTCAAATGTTTCCTGTAGTTTTTCACCAGGTTTGCACACACTGCAGGAGGGATTTTGGCCCACTCCTCCACACAGATCTTCTCTAGATCAGTCAGGTTTCTGGGCTGTCGCTGAGAAACACGGAGTTTGAGCTCCCTCCAAAGATTCTCTATTGGGTTTAGGTCTGGAGACTGGCTAGGCCACGCCAGAACCTTGATATGCTTCTTACAGAGCCACTCCTTGGTTATCCTGGCTGTGTGCTTCGGGTCATTGTCATGTTGGAAGACCCAGCCTCGACCCATCTCAATGCTCTACCTGAGGGAAGGAGGTTGTTCCCCAAAATCTCGCAATACATGGCCCCGGTCATCCTCTCCTTAATACAGTGCAGTCGCCCTGTCCCATGTGCAGAAAAACACCCCCAAAGCATGATGCTACCACCCCCATGCTTCACAGTAGGAATGGTGTTCTTGGGATGGTACTCATCATTCTTCTTCCTCCAAACACGTTTAGTGGAATTATGACCAAAAAGTTCTATTTTGGTCTCATCTGACCACATGACTTTCTCCCATGACTCCTCTGGATCATCCAAATGGTCATTGGCAAACTTAAGACGGGCCTTGACATGTGCTGGTTTAAGCAGGGGAACCTTCCGTGCCATGCATGATTTCAAACCATGACGTCTTAGTGTATTACCAACAGTAACACTGAACACTGGTAACAACTTAAACTTAAAAAAATAGAACAGTGAAACTCATTTAGAAACAGATTTAGTCACACAAACACCACAAGTGTCTTGTGAAGAAACAGACTGGCTGTATAACAATTTCATGCAAACAGAATATCGCAGTGGAGATCAGTGCTTTTTCCACAGTGTAGGGCGCGCGCGCACAGGGTTGCCAGATTGCACAGATTAAGTAAAACACTGGGCATAAAATGTAAGAGAAAAGCTCTGTTTGGGTGATTTGGGGGATTTAAGATATTTAGATCTGGCAACCACAAACATCAACGCTAGTGGGGACTTGTTAACAATGCAAGATAATGCAAATGTCAAATAAAAAAAGCGTTTTCAGGATAAATAACGAGCGGGCAAATATTGCGACGATTATTTAAAATGAATGGAGAGAGGCAGATAACGTTATCGCGATTAAAATACGATTAATCGTGCAGCCCTAGTTCAAATGTTAATTTCCTTTGTTTTCTTGCGAGGTAGCCCAGACTTACTGGCACCCGCCTTGCAACTGAATAATTTTAGTAGCTTTAATAGAGATTATTTTAAAGAATACATTTCTCACTTGAATGCTGCTGTTAAATGCTGGAGAGGAGATAAACATGATGGACTGTGTACATCTCACTCAGGGGAGGAGCTAAGCTAATAGGGCAGATTATTTGCTAGTCTGTTACCATGTGACGTCACATTGGAGCACATTCCTGAACGGCTCATTTTGAGACACTGTTTCAGATTTATGGGGAAAATGACAAACGGGGTGGATGGATTTTTACCACAATAGGATGGTTGCGTTCACACACTGCAGTGCTGACACATAATTATGTTCAAAAACAATATAAACAGGCCACATTGCTGAATGTGATATGTAAATGGACGGTCATATGTTAATGTTATTTTATCACACACTGCCGTGTAAAGAGATATTTGGACACCTGGCCTGCAGTGAAGTTTGTGCTGTTTTAATATCACTGCTCTACATCTACATCCTGCGTCATAAATGCCAGTTTCATTCTGATGAGAGCCGCAGAAGGCAGGAAACTCCTGCACTGTCATCTACAGTGTTTTTCTCCAGTCAGCTGTGAGAATGAAGCATTGTCAACTTCACGGGCTGGTCTGATCTGGGGTGAGTTTCCTAAAATCATCCGTCATTATCAGCATAGCTCAACGAGTCGGTGTTTCCCGAAACCATTGTTCCAGCGAACATTCACAAACAGCATCTCAGAGTGGTGTGGTTGAAACGACAGCCTCGAGCTGTGGTTAGAAGCACAGTTTCTTGTTTGCATGACATGTGGACTTAATAAATCCTTATCTTGAGCCAAATAAGCAAGCTGTCATTCAGTACCATATATATATATATATATATATATATATATATATATATATATATATATATATATATATATATATATATATATATATATATATATATATATATATATATTTATTTATAACAAATTAAATTAAATGGAAAATCTTTGCTAGTGAGTATATCTGGTAGGGGTGGGAATCTTTTACCATCTCACGATTCGATTCGATTCCGATTCTTGAGGCCACGATTCGATTCAAAATCGATTTTCGATTCAAAAAGATTTTCGATTCAAAACAATTCGATTTTATTCATAATGATTTCTAATCAGGTTTCTGATCATGATCTACTCTCATCTGCTTTGCAATACAGAATGACAAACGGAGACATTAAAGTGTCTTTTTCACATTTATTAAGTTCAATTCTCAGGGAAGTGCCTTTTATCAAAAACATTGAAAAAATATTTTTACTTGGTACTTTTAAAGCAAAGTATTTATGATGACCCATAACGAACTTACTTCCAATACTTCCTATATTAATTGTATTAATAAAACAAATGGAAGTGATTTGGCAAGTCAACTGTAAGGTTACATTTGCCAGCATATGTCCCAACATTGCTGAGAACCAACAGGAAAATAAATGTGTGCCTGTACTAGCAGCATACTTGTAGTAAATTAATACAAACTTCAGCATATTCTGAATCTCTAGCATTTAATAATAGACTTCTAACCAACATCCTCTTGTTATTTCCAATGAGCAATATAATCCTTCAGACAAAAAAAAACATTTTGCTGTAGCAAATTCACAAACAGTTTTCGTTCAAAAATATAGAATTATGTACCAGAAGCTATCATAACGTATAATGCTTGTGGACTTATGCATATTCTGAATAATTAGTAACATACAAAGTCGCTCTTGACTTATACACAACTAAATAATAAAGAGTTATGACTTGAAATGTTTGCTGTATACCACAATCAAAAATAGCAAAGAAAGTGAATGAACATTCTGCAGAGAGTAACTTACAGTCAAAATGTAACTTTTTGTGACTGGCATTGCACATATTGCATACAGATCAGATCGGTTTACAAAGCATATTGATGTGAAAACTAAACAATACAGAAATTCGCTCTCATACAAAAAAATACTAAATAGATCACAATGAAATTGCCAATGTTCCATACGTTAGCTTTTAACGAAGACATTCTCTGGTGCCGTTCGGATTTGGCGCTCAGCCATCATGCGTCTGTTATGTGCGCGTCTCTGTTATGTGCACGCCACAGACTGTCCGCGCACTGCACGTCCGCTTCAGAGTTCCGCCTTTTGCGTTCCTTCAATGTTACGTTATTTTTTTTTTAGAAAATCGATTTTTGACATTTGTGAATCGATTCAGAATCGTCCACGTCCCGAATCGCGATTCATCTAAGAATCGATTTTTTTCCCCACCCCTAATATCTGGGTCTTGAATCACGTTCACTCTCTTGTTCGTTACGTGTGTAAGCATGAGCAATAAGTGCTGCTGCAGTTCACTTAACGGCCACCGGTGTCGCTAATAACAATGATTTCTCAATTCTACATATAGCACCTTTAATAAACATTTCATTGCCTTCAGCCATCATGTCTTTCAATGGCTTTCACAGGTCATGGGGATTTTTAAAGGGGTGGTTGATTATTATTTAACTTTTTTTTTTTACTTTAGTTAGTGTGTAATGTTGCTTTTTGAGCTTAAACAACATCTGCAAAGTTACGACGCTCAAAGTTCAAAGCAAAGGGAGATATTTTCTTTTATAGAAATCGCTTTTTAAGGACTACAATAAACGGCTGGTAGGGACTACACAAGCTTCTCTAAAATGTACATAAATCCATCTCCCGGGAACGCGATTTATAAGAATATGCTAATCAATGACTAGAAGATAACTACACATCAGCTACATAAATTCATCAATTAACCATTCAGAAACGTCCCGTTGCTTCTACATGTTGTCACTTTTTCTTGAGTCTCTCCATCTTTGTCAAACTACAGTTTGAACATAAAGGCTAAAATCAGACCTGCTAACACACACACACACACACACACACACACACACCCTCACCCTCTAAAAGTGACAATTTTAACATGCTATATGAAAATATCTGTGGGGTATTTTGAGCTAAAACTTCACATACACACTCTGGGGACAACAAAGACTTATTTTACATCTTGTGAAAAGGGTATTATAGGACTGACAAGTTGTATTTATTGTTTCATGTGCCATTGGCAGGTGTATTAGTACTGCAACACACCCTTAAGTGTGCAATATCAGAGTTTTTTAGTTTAAGGGCAAACCAGGTTTAACTGGCAGGAGGTGCTGTCCAACAACACTTGTTTCAACCGTCCCGACCGCGCCTTCTGCCAGTTAAACCTGGTCATAGCCTATACTGTTCATAGATTCATATACTGTTCCTAGACTTGTGTTTCTTTTAATGCAAATTCATTTTCAATTACACATGTTATCTCTTTAATAATCATCAATTGTCGAATCTTCAATCTTCAATAAATTTAATTTATCATCTTCCGGTTGACCTCGTTTTCTTCATAATAACAGGCTATTCAACAAACACTCAATATGACTCAAGGAAGAAATATAAGAAAATTAGTTGTAAACGTATGACAAATACGTTTACAATTCATTTTCTTATATTTCTTCCTTGAGTCATATTCATATTTGTCTTCGTCAGAATAGCCTATTAGAAAGATTACAAAATGCGCATAGGCTTATCGCCTATTGTTTATTGGGCGACAGAACAAAAATGGTTAATATGAACCTTTAAATTAAAATAAATTACAAAATATGTTTGTGCAATATGTACATAAGTTACTTGTCAGGTATTGTTCATAAAAACAAGCATTAGATGAATAGTTGCCGTTTAAACTGTTATGTTTCATCCGTCCCACCCCTGTGTTTCAATCGCCCCACTCAGGCGGGACATTTGAAACGAAGCACAACAACCGTTCAAAGTCAAATTTTACTTAAATCATTCTATATTTGTACCGAATAACACATGATACTAAGACAACACATATGTGAGTTGTTGATCACAAAAAAAAACATATACATATATATATATATATATATATATATATATATATATATATATATATATATATATATGTATATATGTATATATATATATATATGTATGTATATATATATATATATATGTATGTATATATATATATGTATATATATATATATATATATATGTATGTGTGTATATATATATATATATATATATATATATATATATATATATATATATATATATATATATATATATATATATATATATGTGTATATAACCTTATCTTAGAAACCAACGTTTATCTGAAAAGTGTTTGAATTGTCCCGGCTCTCCCCTACTCTAAATCCCTTACAGCACTTTTAGTATTGGGCAAAATGTCTATATTGCTGAATCCCTGGTTCAGACCATGGCTGTAGTTTCTTCTCTCAGTGACTGTGAGTACAGATCCTGGAGAGAGTTTAATAGCACTGCAGACTGAGCCGTATAATTACAGCATCTTACAGACATGCGAGAGATGAGGGATAATTAAAGAGTTTGAGGGTGACAAAAAAGGGGTGAGATGGATGACTAATATGCAATGAACAGGAGTGTGTGTCTCAGAGTCTTTTATATTGAAAAATAGCTCTTTGTTGCTGCTCACTGCTCTGTAACACATTATCAGGACCCTGAATCAATTACCTGTCACTCAACTCCACCTTTTTACCTCAATGTGACTGGACTAGACAGATCAAGTCTACACAATTTTGACAAAAGTCAGCAAACAGTGAGACTAATCCAATTACAGTCACATCATAGTTTATTCATGCTGCAGTGCATGCTGGGAACTTGCAAACGAACACTTAAAGGGTTAGTTCACCCAAAAATGCAAATTCTGTCAGTAATTACTCTCCCTAATGTTGTTCCAAATCCGTAAGACTTCCGTTCATCTTCAGAACACAAATTAAGATATTTTTGATGAAATCTGAGAGCTGTCTCACTCCTCCACAGGCTTCTAGGTAATCAATATCTGCCATCCCAGAAAAGTTAGGAAAGACGTCATTAAAATAGTCCAAGTGACTACAATGGCTCAACCTTAAAGGTGCTCTAAGCGATGTCACGCGTTTTTTAGGCCAAAACATTTTTTGAACCTCTCCTCCAAACCTCTCCTCACTATCCGCTCGCTGCCTGTCCCCTGAACACACTGTAAAAAAAACGCGGTCTCTGTAGACAGCCCAGGCTCCACAAACGGCAAGACAAACAAACTGGCCCAGCCTGGACCATGAAACATAACAAACAGTGTTCCAGTCAATAACCGACAAGAATGATTTGGGGGTGGGGGGTTAGTGCGCGTGCACATGAAGGGGGGTGTGGAGGAGAGAGAAGCATGAAGAGGGAAGTTAGCTAGAGGAGAGATGTCCTAGACAACAACAATGACTAATGTTAAAAATGTATATTCTTGAGAATTTTGATATGGCCGACACACGACCAAAGAGACGACATTCCGATGAACAAATAACAAAGAATAGGGAAAAGGTGAAGGAACGCGAAGTCCCGAATTTACATCGAAAAGCGTTCAAAAGTTGGCGAGAACTCTGCCAGCAGAAGGGCTTCCAATCCGACATGCAGGTGGCTCTGTTTCTGCTGGACAGGGTAAATCCAGTTTGGTTTTTCTAAATGGTTCATGACTGTTTCAGGAAGCACGGAAGGGAGGGGGAGGGGACGGGATGAGGAGGAGGGAGGGTCGAGCTAGCCTCCGTTTTGTTTGACAATACTTTGAACGTCAACAAGAAGTGACTTCGCCCAACATTGCTTAGAGCACCTTTTAAAGGGTTAGTTCACCCAAAAATGAAAATTCTGTCAGTAATTACTCACCCTCATGTTGTTCCAACCCCGTAAGACCTTCGTTCATCTTCAGAACACAAATTAAGATATTTTTGATTAAATCTGAGAGCTGGATCACTCCTCCATATGGCTTCTAAGACATTATAACTTGCTGGCCCAGAAAATGTATTAAAGACATCGTTAATATAGTCCAAGTGACTACAGTGGCTCAATCTTAAGTTTATAAAGCGACGAGAATACTTTTTGTGTGGAAAAAACCCAAAAATAACGACTTTATTCCACTATTAATTTCCTTCTCTCTGGGCCTCGAGTTTTTTCACGTAGTATAACTGCGCAGCGCGTCTGTGTTGCACGTCACCACGTAGGCTCACTATTGGCCGACGCTGGTCATGTGTGTGATGCGTGTGATGTGCAACACAGACGCGCTACGCTAAAACACTACGTGAACTAACTCGAGGCCCAGAGAGAAGGAAATGAATAGTGGAATAAAGTCGTTATTTTTGTTTTTTTTGCGTACAAAAAGAATTCTCGACACTTTATAAACTTAAGATTGAGCCACTGTAGTCACTTGGACTATATTAACGATGTCTTTAATACATTTTCTGGGCCAGCAAGTTATAATGTCTTAGAAGCCTACACTGTAAAAAATGATCGTAATTTTAACGGTAAAAGACTGTAAAAATGCTACAGTGAAAAACTGTTAATTGGTTAACAGAAAGTTTCCGTACTATATACGGTAAATAACTGTGATAGATCTAACGGTACATTTAATGTAATTTTACTGTAACATACCGTTAAATTTACAGTTTTTGAAAGTGAAAAAACAACTCATTGTATAATTTACAGTGAAAAACCGTAAATTGACATTCCCACAATTCCCTGTGACACTTCACATTTGAGGTATTTTTGTTGAAATAACTATGTTTGTTTCTTCATAGTTTTCTTCGTTTTTTCTAATCAGTTATGTACATTAGGGGTTTATGTTACATTTAATGTTGTTAAATTAATGTTTATTGCATTTTTAAAATTTCATGTGTTACCATGATGGTGTTTAATGTTTGTGTGAATGACACTGTGCAGCTTCTATATATATTTGTATTAACTTTCTTGTGGAAGAACTGCTTGTGTTGAGCTTTGATTGATCATGTGACTCTCATCACTGCTGTGTTTGGTGGTTATCAGTGTACAAAACAGATATTAATACTTCAATAGGACGGTAAATTAACATTATATCATATTACTGAAATTTACTGTTATATTTACTGGTTTATACTGTAAAATTGACATGTTGTTCAGAATAGCACGTACATTTTACAGTTTAAACCAGTAAATATAACAGAACTCCAGTGTGTTATATGCTGGTTTAAACTGTAAAATGTACATGTTATTCGGTAAAAGCAATTACTGTTTTGTTGTATATTTTACGGAATTGTTCTGGTAACCCCAGCTGCCAGTTTTTTTCCGTAAAAACTACGGGATTTTTTTTACAGTGTATGGAGGAGTGATCCAGCTCTCAGATTTAATCAAAAATATCTTAATTTGTGTTCCGAAGATGAACAAAGGTCATATGGGGTTGGAACAACATGAGGGTGAGTAATTACTGACAGAATTTTCATTTTTGGGTGAACTAACCCTTTAAGTTTATCAAGCGACGAGAGTACTTTTTGTGCAACACTTTTATGTTTTCTCGTTGGTTTCTCATGATTCGGACATCCAGGAAATGCACACTTTAGAACCATTTTAAACAGTAGGCTACATTGAGACCCATCTGCACCACTATTGTATGCTATATATACTATTGTATATTATACTATACTATACTGTACTGTACTGTACTATACTGTACTTACTACTGTATATCATACTATACTAATATATACTATTCTACTGTTTACTATACTATAAAATAGGCTACTGTGCTATAATATAATATACTGTACTCTATAATCCTCTAATATACTATAGTGCACTAGATGTATTTGCTGAAGATGTTGTCAAAAGGATCCGGCAGGTGTTCATGAAGCCCCTCAAGTGAAGTTCATTCTTTAAGTATGTATTGTGAATAACAAAAAACATGGAGGCACCCACTCTATTAAAGTGGACTGAGTGAAAGCGGGAGGCAAACTAATGTGCGTCTCCTTGGAAACACTTAATGGCTTTCACACCCGCTCTCAGTCCAGATGGCGTCTGAAGCGGGTGATGTCAGACGGACTGCTGTGCTGATGATCCAGTATAACACTGATGTGTGTGAGATAGTATTATCACTGACTCATGGGGGATTACATCGCAGATAATATAGGAAACGCTTTCAGATTATAATCAGAGGCTCTGGAGTGATGGAGACGGAGGTTTTTGGGTTGTGCTGTTGAATGAGTTACGAATAAGAGCCGTCTCGAATTGAGCTGAGTCGGGAAGACTTTGCACACACACACACACACACACACACACACACACACACACACACACACACACACACACACACACACACACACACACACACACACACACACACACACACAGTTTCATCAGGGTTAACTCAAGAATGCTTTATGGCACAAAAATATTCTATACAAGCAGAAATGACCTAAATTTTTCATGTTTATTTCAGTTTTTTTTTTTTTTTTTTTTGTGCACAATCAGGGCGAATCACACGAAAAACTGGGATTATTATTTAAACCTGCAAATATATTGAAAGTTTAGTTGTCACTCATAGTGTTATGCTGATCCTATGATTTGTAATAAATGTAGTTGTTTTAAATGAGACAAAAATGAAAAATAGAAGCACTGACATTAGTGGTCTCAGTTATTAGTGGTTTCACAACACAACAAATATTATGTAGGATTATATATTATTTAAATATAACAGATATATAACCATTTTTCAGCTTAGGCTAATATGCATGCAGTATGTGGTACTTATATGGGAATGAGTGGAATATTGATGTGATTTAAGTGATATAAACACTAAATGGATGGTTTGTAAACAAATCTCTTCTGATAGCATCTAGAAAGGCCCTGTTTGAGTAATTTGTAGTTGAGAGACGCCACCTAGTGGTGTGGATGAGTGTTACAACAATTTTGTAAGTGGACTCAAACATTAACACTCTTAATAGTTACAACAGTAGTTATATTGTTATATTTTTATGTTTTGTTAGTAGTCGCTTTTAGCATATTAGTATACAACAGGATCGTGATGCAATAAATTGATCAAATAAAATAAATACATTTGAAATGTTTACAAATATTTCTATTTCAAATAAAGGCTGTTCTTGTGAACTTTCTATCCATCAAAGAATTATGCAATCCTGATGGTTACAAATAATAATTATAAATGTTTCTCGAGCGGTGAAGGATCATGTGACACTGAAGACTGGAGTAATGATGCTGAAAATTCACAAATGAACAAATTATATTTTACTATATACTACAGTAGAAAACAGAACATTTTGAATAGTAATAATATTTCACAATTTTACTGTTTTTTTTGTAGTTTTTTTTTTTTTTTTTTATCAAATAATGGCAGCTGTTGTGAGCAGAAGCGTTTAATGTTTCAAAAATATGGAAAAAGTTTTTACCACAAACTTTTGATCAGTAGTGTATTTATTTATATTTTCATTTTCATTCATATTTAGTTTTTTTGGTCTCTCCATAAAGGATCTTATGAATGCTTTAAGAAGTTATGTTGTGCATTCAGATCATTGTATTGATAATAAGCCAAAAATCTGGATTTAATATTGAGGAGCTACTTATGATTGTACATAAACTCATATAAAGACCACTAGAGGTCATCACAGCTCCTCTGATTTGGCTTCAGTAACAGGCCATGTTTAATAGCGTAATAAACGCAATGAACTAGATTTTTGGAAGAATTTTCTGAGCAGTGTTTGGCCATAAAACTGAAGATGTTGATATGTAAATGTGGGTGGTCTTATGTTAATGAGCACATAAGCATGATGATTTCTATGAGCTGTTTTTGCAGTTTAGTTGGTGTAAATTCTCTGGCTGGATGTAAATGAGCTTGAGCTGTGAATGCTAGAGCAAGTCTATAGAGCATCAAACTTGTTCAAGTGCTTGAATGTCCTGTTTTCCATTGTTTCCTTTGGAGTGAAATGTTGATAAAAACCATCTCACAGTTGGAGCTGAGATTAAAACACTTTCTGTACAGCATCATGTCTGTCATTGTAAATGAAATTTCCCGATTCTCAGACCAAAGTGGGGGTTTCAGATCTCCAGCTGGGTGTGGAGAACTTTTCCAAAAAAACATTAAGTGTGTTGATCACTGCCTGAGTGATCCGAGAGGATTTCCATTGTAAAAGTCACATTCTTTCCTATTTGTTGCGCTCTTTCCTGACCCGGCGGTTCATCGGTCAGTCAGGTATGCTGGGGCTTCCTCTGGCCATCTGGGAAAGAGAGCAAACCCAGTCCCTCTGGAGTTCCTTAGACGTTTAGGATCAGAGTTTTCCCTACGCCACACACACACACACACACACACACACACACACACACACACACACACACACACACACACACACACACACACACACACTCTCTACACTCTCAAGCTAATGATATTTTATACAGTGCATATATCTTAATATTTTGCAATGAACCTAAGATACATGCGTCAATATAATTTTAATCATTGTCCGATCTATATTATTTGATGGTGTTTTAAACATTGGTTTGAACATCTTCATGATCTTGGAAAGTAATAAAGAATGAAGATAATTTGATGTGCATGCCCTGAACATGACTATAACTGGTATGTGTTTCTCCTCTGTGTGTCTCCAGGTATGGATGATTGGTCATATGTGGGGTCTGGCTGAGGGCCGCTGTTGCCCTGGCGTCTGCACCCCATTGGCTGATTCACCAGCATGTACCGTAGAAACGGCCTATCGGATGGCACCAGCATTAGCTCCGCCTCCTCTGAGGTAACCACTCCTCCTTTCATTTAAATATATTAATCTTATGAAATGATTAACTGATAAATAATTATTTTCTCATTGCCTTTGTTCAAGTGGTCACCGTTGAAAATTATATTTCCATATTTCAGCAGTATGACAAGATAGGACAGAAAGAGTGATTTAATTATAACAATACGGTTCTTTAGGGACTCATGTACAGGGTTATTCTAGTTAACTAAAACTAAAGCCATAACACATTTCTGTGATACTGGAATAAATATTATAAAATGATAAATATGAACTGAAATAAAAATTAAATAATGAATATATATAGTTGCTAGTTGCTTGATGTACTAAAATAACTAAAAATGGATAAAACTATATAGACATTTAAGACAACAATAACTGATCAAAAATGACCAAAACTTTAAAATGAAAATGGGAAATTCAAAAAATAATCAAATCCCAGTGATCTCAGTCATTTCAATCTCAATGATACTAAAATAACACTGTTCATGTATACCGTAAATTACTTTTTTTATTTATTTGCATACTTCAAGTAAATACCAGGCCTGAAACAGCAACATTGATTCAACATATATATATATATATATATATATATATATATATATATATATATATATATATATATATATATATATATATATATATATATATATATATATATATATATATATATATGCCATCTGAAATTTTCTTCTAGAATGATCATTTTTATCAAGCTTGTATATTTAAGTTCAGTAATTTAACTTAAATTACAATTAATAGGTAATTCTCATTGCCATTTAAGTGAAATTACTGAACTTAAATATACAAGCTTGATAAAAATGATCATTCTAGAGGAAAATTTCAGATGGCACTTAGAGGCTTTTGCATCTGAACTCTTCATACATATATATATACAGTGCAATGCATAAGTGAATACACCCATGCTAAAGTTGACTAAAAAGAGGAATAAAAAATCCTATTTTGGAAATTGAACTTAATGCCTTAATTTAAAAAATTAGGAAAAATCCAACCTTTAAGGACACCAATTTTCTTTGTGAATGAATAATGTATCGTAAATAAATAAATGTTCTTCCTTAAAATACATGGTGCATAAGTGAGTACACCCCTATGTTAAATTCCCATAGAGGCAGGCAGATTTTTATTTTTAAGTATTTTTTTATATTTTTTTTTAGGATACTATGCATCCTGATAAAGTTCCCTTGGCCTTTGGAATTAAAATAGCCCCACATCATCACATAGCCTTCACCATACCTAGAGATTGGCATGATTTTATTTCAGTTAGCCTAAAAGCTAGTTTGATTTGCATTGAGAGATGATCTTATGGAAAGTACCCCATGCCAGTCTCTAGGTATAGTGAAGGCTATGTGATGATGTGGGGCTATTTTAATTCCAAAGGCCAAGGGAACTTTATCAGGATGCATAGTATCCTAAAAATTAATTTTAAAAAAATACTTAAAAATAAAAATCTGCCTGCCTCTATGGGAATTTAACATAGGGGTGTACACACTTATGCACCATGTATTTTAAGGAAGAACATTTATTTATTTACGATACATTATTCATTCACAAAGAAAATTGGTGTCCTTAAAGGTTGGATTTTTCCTAATTTTTTAAATTAAGGCATTAAGTTCAATTTCCAAAATAGGATTTTTTATTCCTCTTTTTAGTCAACTTTAGCATGGGTGTATTCACTTATGCATTGCACTGTATATATATATATATATATATATATATGACCTTGTCACGCACTGGTAAATCACCCTCTGTTGTGTTTCGTGGGCTTATGTCATTGCGTCAGTGCACTTGCTGTCCTCACTTAGGTCCTGTACAGGGTGGCTGTTCTCTGATGGACAGTTATGGGTTTGCAGTGGAGCATTGCATTGCTCTAATGAGGGTTTGACCCTGAATGGCAGGCAGTGTGAATGAGGTCGTGCTTCTGGCATCCACCGACCCCTCGTTTCCACTGCCATTACCAGCCCACGACCTGCAAACTGAAGAGATCCTCCACTGACAGATGTACTGTGGTGGTACCATAGTATCAGGTGGCAAGACTGTTATTTTCATACATGCACTACCATTCAAAAGTTTGGTCTCGTTTAGATGTTTTAATGTTTTGAAAGAATCTCAAATGCTCACCAAAGCTGCATTTATTTGATCAAAAATCAAAACAGTAATATTGTGAAATATTACTACAATTTAAAAGAACTGTTTTCTCTTGTAATATTATAATGATTTGCTGCTCAAGAAACATTTCTAATCAGTTGTTCTGCTTCATATTTTTGTGGAAACCATGATACATTTTTTTTCAGGATTCTTTGATGAATAGAAAGTTAAAAAACAGTATTAATTTGCAAAATAAATCTTTTTCAACCTTATAAATGTCTTTACTGTCACTTTTGATCAAGTTAATGCATCCTTGCTGAATAAAAGTATTAATTTCTCTCAAAACGGTGTAATGCTGAATGACTGCCATTTTCCTACCATGGTGCTTCAAAGTCTCATAAAATAGGGAACCACGACAAAACCAACAGCAAAGACTAGAGCACTATACATCAGATTAAAAATAATACTACACTGTATTATTATTGCTGTTATTAATCATATCTACATATCAGTCAGTTGCAAGTCAACTCATTAATGCACTTTATTGCAAATGCACATATTTTAGTCGGACTGTTGCTGCTAGACCTCTACACCTGTCATTATGCACTCATATACTAATTAATATTTATGTACATGTATATTTCTTCAATCTCATTACAGTCTATATAATTCTATCGTGTTGTCATTCTTTCAAATTTTAAATCTAGTCTATTGTATTCTGTGGAGAGTCGTACAAAGCAGGTCGTACTGTGTGTGATTGTGTATGTGACCGATAAACGTAAAACCTGAAACTTAAAATCAATGAATTTGCAATCCTCATAGTGCCGATACCGTGTTTTTCCATGGTACATTTTTATGGTAATACCATGGTGCTTTTTTGTAAGGGTCAGCTCTTTTTTATTTATGGGAAAGTATCAGAAAGTACCATGGTAATAAATTGTTTTTGGACATGTATGGACATTTACACGCATCTTCATTCAGATGCTGTTATCATAAGATCAAAGATCAATCGAGCTCTGGGAACTTGCATGGTTTTTTCCAGCGCTGGCAGTCGTCCCGTGAGAAACATATCCCACATCTGCCATGATGAAAACCTCACGCTAACCCGACAACTTTGCTTTTCCATGGAAAGAACTGTGCGGATATTTTAACGACAGACATGATGTGCTCTGTGACGGCTGGTGGTCAATACATGAGAGCCACACCAGAACAAATAAGGGATAATATACAGTCATCATCAAAAAATAACCCCAACCAGGACAATAAAATCAGGAACATTTAGTTAGACGGTAATTGTGGTCAGTTTTGATTTCTAGTTGTCTTTCATTTGTTAATGAATAGTCATTGTTCGCATGCATCCCTCTCTTCTCTGTTATTGTTCTTTAGGAGCATCTGTAATATTTCATGTAATGCTTCTTTCTCATATTCAGGGAAGCAACAGCTCCGTGTCTGTGGACGGCCCGAGCGCTGACTATGCGAAGAGCTACGATGCCGTCGTGTTTGATGTGCTGAAAGTCACGCCAGAGGAGTTCGCAGTGAGTAAAACTGTCAGCGTTCAGTTTGATGCTTTCTCTGGTGGAAAACTTTGGTTCTACATCATTTGTCCTGTCCTGTAATGATGCAGCTCCTTGAGTCTCATTAGTAGCTTTCCTGGTCGATCGGGACCTTTCCGTTTGGAAATAACTGCTCCGTTCCAAAACCTTGCCGTCGAGTGCTTGTGGAGCCGTCGTCCTGACTGACACTGGGCCTCATGAGCTCCAATACTCAGCATCCTTGTGGACACAATGAAAGAGAAAAATACTTCTGGAACAAACGTTTTTGAAAAAGTCTGTGCTCACTGCTATGTAGTTTGCTGTTGTATTACTAAGGAAGCATGTTTTTAACAGTGTTGGCTGATCTCCTGGCCTGGTCAAACTGGTCTGTTGGCTGGTTTTATATGGGGTTTAGGGCAGTAGAACAAAGACACATTTAAATCACCTAAGACCAATGAACCAGTTATATGTATTATACATTCTTTTCTTTTCTTCTTCTTAATTTTTTAATACATTTTAAAGTCCCCCTGTAGTCAATAATTGGATCCATTAAAGGATTAGTTCACCTCAAAATGAAAATGTCCTGATAATTTACTCACCCCAATGCCATCCAAGATGTCCATGTCTTTCTTTCTTCAGTGGAAAAGAAATGAAGTTTTTTGAGGAAAACATTTCAGGATTTTTCTATACACACTGGACTTCGACGGTAACCAAATAGTTAACCAATCAATGCAGTTTCAAAGGGCTTTAAAGTGCTTCAAAGGGCTCTGCACGATCCCAGCTGAGGAATAGGGTCTTATCTAGCGAAACGATCAGCCATTTTCTAAAAAAAAAAAAAAAATTTATATACTTTTTAACCACAATCGTTTGTCTTGTGCTGGTCTGCGACGCGCCAGGCATTGCGTCATCACGTTGGAAAGGTCACGCGTCACGTCATCTATCTAAGTTATTTGTCTGTGTTCTCTGGTTCAAAAAGGTAGGGAAGGGCGAAAAATTCCATCTCATTTTCTCCT